>NW_024581038.1:825425-939325 GCF_017639235.1 Corvus kubaryi
GGAAGGTGGGGGGAGGAGGAGAGTTCTGAAGGTGGTATAATTTTTTTCTTCTTTTAGGTCTGTTAATAAACTTCTTCATATTCTTTCAAGTTTGGTGCCTGTTTTGCATTTCTCCTAATTCTTATCTCACAGCAGATAAACAGTAATGAGTATTTTGGACCAAACCACTACAACATTGCTATCTGTTATTGCTATCTATTTCAAGCCTAGTTAAAGCTGCTCAGTCTTACTGGAAATACCTTCCAGCTTAGAAGGCTTCAGATATGGCCTGCAGACTTCTGCACATACAGAACACCTGCATGAACAGTGCCTGGTTCGTGACCCATTTTCCCAAAGCTTTAAACAAACTTTCTAATTACTAGTTTGTCCAGAAAAAATCTACTAAAGCTATGGGGTTTTTTTTTAACTAACAAATGGGAAAAATGCATTTCTTCTTCAGAACCAAAGCAAATCCAATCTCCGTAACAGCTGAGTAATAAAAAAACCCCCACACAATTCCTTCTCTCAGAAATCTGATTAACAGACCAACATGTTATAAAATACAGTAGTTCTCTAAAGTGTTGGCTAGTTTCAAGGCACAGTGTAAAAAGGTAAAGCAATATGTTCACAGCATTTTGCTCTATTACCAAATGCATTTTTTTAATTAAAGACAAAGAACTTTTTAATTAAAGACAAAGAACTTTAATCCTGTCCTTGAAAAGTCTACCAGATTCATTGGTGGAAACCCTAAGATGTTATTCAGGTTGTCAAATGGATTATTTGCAATAGGAAATTTCCAGGATAAAGGGAAGGATGAAAAAAGTGCTTCACGCATCTGCAAGCAGGAATACAATCCTTCTCTCATTTATGTTTTAAAGAAAAATTCAGTAAAGCACCTAATCTCTCATGGCAGCCCCTTAATGTTAATTTTAAGAGGTCCTCAAGAAGCTAAGGAGAATCAAATAGTAATCAGATTTATTTCACAGTGCCTATTTTGGCCAAGAGTTTTCTGTGCTCTCCGCCTAATTGTGAAGCACTTAGAAGGATTTTTTTATAGTCAGGTAATATGAAAGCTACTTAGCAATCCAACAAAACTAATCCAAGGTTCAAGAGACACCTATTCACTGAGATCAAGCCAATTTTACAATATGGAGCTATCCAGTCACCTGGAACAAAGGAGGTATGTGGAGGACAGACAAAGAAAGCAAATGCTGAGGAACGACTGGCAAATGGGGAACATAAAGAGATTTTTAGAAAGAGCAACAAGGATAAACAGATAGATATATGCTGAGTGAATAAAATTAGAAACAATGAATCCCAAGGAACAGAAGTGACCGAAGCACAGGGATTATGCAGAAACATCACCCTGCTACAAGAGGAGCCCCTCTGAATTTGCACAGCATCTGTCAGCACCAATTCTCGCAGCTGGCCTAAGTGGGGATCTAATGACAGAGAGCTTATACAACACCAGCACATGACACATCCCTCGGGGCACTTTGTCCTCACAGCATCCCAGGGCAGCAGCACAGCACAGCTAAGCATGGCATGGATGGAGAAGGAAGGACCAGAGCACTGAGCGCTGCTACTGTTCGGAAGTTAGTTCACCTTGCGATGCTTTTCCAGTCAAAGGTTATGTTATATTCTGACGGGATTTTTTTTCCATTCTCCAGGAGAGCTGAACCTTGACAAAAACATTGTATTTTGAATATCCAAAATTGCAATCTTATGTCTCTATGTCCTTTATGCAGCAATGATATCATTAAAGCTCTAATGCAACCAGAAAGCTTTTATTATGAGAGAAGTGACTCTTTTTTTTTTTTAAATAAACAAATAAAAAGTTACTTCCCATACAATCAATGCCCCTTACAAATGTAACTTTGAGGACTACAGCTCACGTAAGAGGTCATTTCACACTCCTCAAATACTGCTCAAAATTAGAGGGCACCAGCCAAGTGTGCAAAACCTTTTGAGTTTTCAGACACCTAACCAAAAAATTATAATAAAAGAAGTGTCACACATGTAATGAATGTTCTAAATTCACTGATATTTCATAGCTCCCTAAGGCCTGCTGTGATGCTGATGACAAACAGAAGTTCAAGAGGCACTTGTCTTACTTACACAAATGATTTCAGTATTGCAGAAATTCCCCTGCTACTTGGTAGTTCAGCTGTTGGCTTGACTACATGAAATACTGACAGGAAAATGTATGTAGGCAAGGAAAAAAGAATGCTTTCCTTCAGTGCTTCTTTAAGTTGAAACTTTTTTTAAAATTACATTTGAACTAATATTTGAAGATGATTCAATCTGTCCAGACAGTAAATAGCAAAAAATAAAGGAAAATGTACCCCACTGTAGAAACAGAAATCCTGTGTGGCTATAGCATACCTACAGTTCACATCCAAATTTGTACCAGAATAGATGTAGGACTAGAGCTTTTTATTTTTCAGATTTTTTTATTTTATTCATTTGGGGGAAGGGAGAAGATCTTTTCCTTATAAAATCCTCAGCCCTCTGCAATGTTCTATATATCAGCTTGTCAAGAACAAACAGTTTCCACTCTGCCTGCAAAAGCTTTCCTGGGGACAGAATAATGGATTTAGTGTGAAAAAGTGGGATCATCAGATTTTAGAATTTAAAGATGTCCAATGTTTTAAGTTTTAATGGTGTTACATATTTGAGTCTGCCCCTACTACCTTGTCAGGGTCACGATTACAATAATCCACAATGAAGCATATACATCAGTCATATATCAAAGTCTTTTGGTATTCAGTAACTCTTTGATCAATTTACGACAATTGAATTAAATCTGGTTCCAGAAAATTTTAGTGTCTTCACGTGCAAAGACTCACCTCAGAATGTGCCCAACTCCTTGAAGAGTAACTGCGTTTGAAAAGAACTCCTCAGACAACTCACCCTGAAACAACTCAAGCCCTCAGGCCAGGACTTGCAGTGTGAGGATAAGGAAAAAGGAAGTAGAAAATGCCTCATCAGCAGAAATTCCAGACCAAATTTCTCCTTTTGTTGCCTAGAGAGCCATTACTGTTGTTGAGGGTTTTATTTGCAGGGAGAAAAGGATACTGCTTCTTCAAAAACCACCATTCAAACAGACACAATGGCTCTAAAGTTGCTCCCATGCCTTCCCCCTGAAGTCTTGTGAAGTTGTGGGGATGCTGTTTACTCACAGTATGAAACTTTCCTTCCAACATCTATTTGCTAAATGCAATTATCACATCGCCTCGCACTTCCTGTCACCAATGATAAGCGTCAAATAGGCTGCAAAAGCAAGGACAACACTGACCCACCAAATTCAAGGCCATACTGGACTCTCTCCTACATCCCCCCAGCTTGAGTTTTCTCCTAGAAAGCTGGCCCCCAAAATTAGACGAACAAAGAGAGGGCAAGAGCTGAGAACACGGAAACCAGTGCTGGATGAAGACCTCAGGGCAGCTCACCAGTCCCAGAGGAAGAGAGCTGGCATTTGCCAGGCATTGCACTTCTCCCACTTCTATCCCTGCCCAGACCTCAGGGAGATTAGCTGTTCTGACAATTTATTCCTCACCTGCAGAAAACTGGCTGTACTTTCATGCACAAAACAGGTCTGCCAGTTGTGACTGTACCTTTCCTCACCCTCAGCCAGCACACACTCAGATGCTCCATGGAAGGATGTGACACAGCACTCCTTGAATCAAACCTTGCAAAGTGTGATAGCAGAACAATGGAACAGCTGTGCTGAAGCGTTGTTACAGATGTTTTTGACACTGCTCTGTCACACACATGCCAGCATGTGAGGAGGGGGGAGACGCTCCACAAAGAGCTTTAGCAAACAAAGGTCACCATAACTGAAAAAGGAAGAACATGTGAGAATTTTCCTCCTGTCATCCCAGGTGCTGCTTCTCCTACTTTCTCTCATGCTTGTCTACCATCGATGAGACCCCTTTAGTGATCAGTGCTGGCCATCAACAAATCCTCACACAGGCTGCTGTGCACTATTGGCATTTGCTGGGATAGATCCAGGGCATATCAAAAGCAGCTCTACAGCCCTGTCTGCATGCTCTGGGTCCACCACTGATTCCAAGGGCCCTGGAAGCTGTGGGGTAGGGGAGCTTTGCACTATTTAACATCTGTCTAACGCAAACCAAGGCTGGGAAAGAGCCTCCTCAAGACTCCTTTCAGGATGCTGTCTGCAAAGGAGGGCAGGGAAAAGGAGAATCTGAGTCTCCTGCTCATGCTAGTTAATTGTTTATGTGTTTAACAAAATGTACTACACCAAATCTTCACAGACATTTGGTGACAAATCACAGACTGTAATGACACCTCTTGTAATATAATAAAGAGTCATCCAGAAAGCTGCCTGCATTATTTGGGACAGGGACTCAGATTTGATAATTTATCTATCTCAAAATTAGTTTAATGATTCCCTGGTTAGCCTTTATATCCACTCATAACGTGACATTGTGTTTCCAATTAGGGAACGAAAATGTTGATTTAACATTTCTGTCATTTCAGATTAGACATCACATGTTATCTCTTTATTATTAAAACTTTCATATTTTGAACATAAAAAGGAATTTGTAGAGTCAGGCACGGGGTTTAAGTTTCCATAATGAACCATTCATCTTCAGGTCAGGTTCCATAATAACTAGCTGCTATGAGTTAGCTCACTGGGAGGAAAATGAAATGGGGAAAAAATGGAAATTAGAATAACTGCTGAAACTGTGTCATATTTGTACAGACTGAAGCATGATGGTACTTAAAGTGTCCAAACTCCTTGTGACACCTCATTTTTACCTGTGCCACCACAATTTGATGAAGGCACACTGCAGAGGGGGCAGAGCAAACACCTGCTGGCAGGGCATCTGATGTGACAATCAAGTCTCAGCATTATTTCCTTAAGAGCAAATATCTCAAAACTTCTAATCATGGGACAAGACTCCAGTGGGGGAGGCAGCAGGGCACAGGCCTATGATAATTTTTCATGACCATCTCTTTTCCTATCATGATCAGCTAGCCTGGTGCTGCTGGATTGTTTTCCCACGGAAAACCCTTGTCAGAAGAGCAGGCGACATTATTTTTAGCTGTCCTGCTTTTCACAGCAGCAGCAAGGTATCACACTGCTAATCAATTCTCATGGCTGCTTCAAAGCAACAAAAATAGGGTCTGTCCTAACCCAGGTAATCCAGCACAGGGCTTGGCTGTCTGGGACAGCTCCTCTGAAATAAAAAGCACTTCCTTTAGTCTCAAAAGCACAGCAGTGGGAAAACAACACCACCTCCAGTGTGCCTTAAGATTTACAGGGACTTTTCAGATAGAATGGCTACTATCAATCATCTCTGCACTCCCAGCAGGAAATTAGATTTCCTGTTGTTTAATGCTACAATGCTTGACATGAGTCTATGAATCTGCAGTCCCAGTAGTGCTACATTAAAAACCTATATTGTGGACAAAGAGGGGGAGACATACATGTTTTTATCAAATGTAGCAGAGAGAACATCTTTTTAGACACTACCTCTCTGGTTTTGACTGATTTTAATTTAATGTTGTGTTTTAATCAGCAAATCAAGTATGTGAAAGGACAAGGAATATACATATATGGAGC
The DNA here is from genome assembly GCF_017639235.1 of Corvus kubaryi. Lineage (NCBI taxonomy): Eukaryota > Metazoa > Chordata > Aves > Passeriformes > Corvidae > Corvus > Corvus kubaryi. Next base: position 831,001 of record NW_024581038.1, read on the forward strand.
AAAAAATCCTCATGTCAGTCTTGTTTACAGGAGGAACAATTTATGTCACTGTCACAGGCTGCCAGCCAGGCCCATCATTCATTTCGTTAGAGGACTAAAAATCTTCAGAGCTGCTTGTTTAAGCAATAAATTTGAGACAACTTATTTCTGATTGTTTTCATTGGGTGTTTTTTCTGAGCTAATTTCTGCTTTCCCCCATTTTTACCCTTTCTTTCTCTAGCTGTTAGAATAAAGCAGTGGCCCATTCCCTCCATCACAACAACAATTAGTCTTTTGACATCTCCTAGCACTTCACTTGTGGAAGAGCTCAAGTTGCCTCATAGCTTGGGCCAAAGAGTGAGTGTTCCATCTAAGCTACTTCAGACAGGTGGCTCTGAAGGTGGTTATTCACAGGCAGGTATCTCCTTTTTACCATCTAAATCTGATGGAAGCTTTCATCATCCCTGGAAACACAGAGTTGCTTCCCTTGCCAGGAAAACCGTCCCAGCCTTACAAGCACCAGCTGAACAATCATGGATTTGAATAATGAATGTTGGCCAATCTATGAATGTTAGGCTAAGTAAAAGAACCACAAAGTGCCATTTGTATGGACTAAAATAATAAAATAGTTAAATAATGATTTAAAAACCCACCACACCAGCTGCCCTTAACAAAGACATGGAGCATTAACTGCAGATTCACTGCTAGACAATTCACAGCCCTCGTGCTAGCCAAGCTTCTTCATCACACTTAAAGGTCAGGCATGCCTTATCTACATTTTATGCTCCACCTGAACTGAAATCAGAGTTGAGGGTTGTTTTCCAAGCCCGGGAACCGTCAGACTGTGAGATCAAAAATTTCCTTGAATGAGGTTTAGTCCCTGTGCAGCACCAAGATGGAGAGAGGTCTGAGAAAAGATGGGAAGATGAGCAGTCACCTGTTGCTGACCCACACCTGCAGCTACTGCCCATTCCCTGCCAAATAGCACAGGACTAGCCAGAAAACCAGACCGAGAAGTCTTGGGTGCACAGTGTCTCTCCTTGTTCTTGCATGCTTGTACCCAAGATCTGGATAACTCATGCAGGACTTTTCCAGGGGGATCTGATGGCACTAAGTATGAAGATGGATATTTATGTGGTCAAGTAAGAAAGCATCCTTTCCTACAAATAAAATGGCTAACAAATTACTTAATTCCTGCAGGGAAGAGCTGCCTTTTATGTAGGCTTGGCAGGTGAATGCTGCACTCACCTCAACAAAGATGAAGCAGGGGATGATGGAATAACTTCTCTGGGTATTGTTTCCTAAAGCCATTTCTCATCACACTTCTTGGGGAGGCACTGTTCAAAACTTTATATCCTGAAAAAGAAAAGACAGAGGTATTTCAGTATATTTCACTCTTTTGCAAACTCCAGAATGAGGTTCATAACACAGAGCACTGAGCTAATAGACCAAGGACATGGACTAAAAAGAACATCAAGGTCTAACTGTGCACAAAATACCCTGAGAAGGCACTCCCTTTACAATGCAAAAGAAGAGACAGACATAGGTTAAAGATACACCATATACAGATCAAAGGGTGAGAAGGAGTACAACAGTTTTCCTTAAATACAATCCACTCCCAAGCAAAAGATTCTTCCTCAGATCTGTAAAATCACGTTTTCAGCCCACTGACCTGCTTACAGTGTGTTTTAAACCAGGAGATTTTGGTAATTGACTTGTAAACTTGCACTTTAGGAGACATACTTAACAGTACACTGACTGTACACATGATCAAAGTGTTTATCTGTATAAATCTGCTCAAGATGACAGCACATGTTCTGCACAAAAACTCACAGCCCATAACAAGCAAATGCAACAAAAATGCAGTGAAGACCTGGGCCCTTTCTTCAGAGCCTTTCTGTCCTGGTATAAATTCATACATTAATTCACCAAACTACCCACTCAGCATTACTTCGGGCTACTGGCTGTTCTCATTAACATAACCTTATAACACTGTGCTAAGACACTCTTTTTGCACAAAAAGTAGAAAAAACAGAGAAAAGCAGACTGACACAAAGAAATTTTACTAACAGTGTGTGTCTTTTTCTGCATGCATGAGGCAACACATCCAGAAGCTAAGTCTGGTTTAAATGTCTTTACAGGCAGATAGAGAGCAGGAGGAAAGGTGGAGCTGGAAAAGCAGAGTGTAGCCGAGAGCTGCCAGGTGCAGGATTGCACAGAGCATGAGACACAGGAGAGAATCAAAATCCTCTGCTACCAATTTTAACCTGAGCACCAAGCAAGAGCACAGATTTAGGTGGGTCTGGCCTCACTTGCAACACTCACACAGAAACTCTGCCCTGATGACAAGCATCTCTGCGGGTCAGGGCCAGAGAGGAGGAAGGAGGTGGAAGCTGACATTTATTTGCAGACGATGCTTTGCACGGCATCTTCCCGTGACTCTTTGACCTCACTGGCATCTGGGTGGCAATTCAGGCCTTGGCATATGGAGCCTGTGAGGTTCACAAAGGGGTCAGTGCTTTCTCACCAGCTCTCAGCAGGGTTACTGGGAGAAATACCATGATCAGCACAAGTGAGTTCATCTGAGGTCATGATGGAGGGGCTGGATCAGCTGCCAGTGCTTTCCACCTGCACCATGATGCAGGCTCATGTCTCGCCACCTATGAACTACTTAATGTATTCCTTATCTCAGCTCTTCACAGTTTGACCCAGAGCTGCAAAATACACAATGTGTATGATGGATTTGGGCACAGCAGAGCTACCGTGACTCCAATGAGGCCACATTCTGTGTCGAGAATAGCTTCTGAGCTGTTAACCATTGAGAAACGCAGTTTCAGATCAAACAAAATAGTCAGGAATGTCATCTGTGACACACCTCAGACATTCCCATCCTACACTGTATCCCATTCTATAATACAAATATCCTCAAAACACCTTGTTTTCCAAACAGAATTCAACTTCACTTAGTAGAAAAAAATGGGGTTTATCTCAGAGGTTAGTGTCATTACTTAAAAAAAGACAAGGTAATCCAGCTCCATTTGGACAGTGGAAAAATAATCAGTAATTCATTTTTAACAACACTTTTAATACCCCAGATCTTGTGCCATGCGCCTCTCCCTGTAACTTGGCAAACACATGGAAACCTGGTGGAATAGCAAGTTAAAGAGTCAGAGCAGCTTACAGAGCATTATTCAATGAAATTTTTCTGTACCCTGGGGATACACTGTCAGAAACTTTGCAAATCCAGTTTTTTTAAATGGCTTAGCACGAGGACATTAATTCCTCAGCACCTTCATGAATCCTTTGCTGGATTAATGTTAGAAATAACCAGGATTTTCCATAGCACTATGCTGTAACCCCAATCCAAGCCTTCAGTTCCAACTGATAGGCGTTCCTAGCCAAAGCAGAGGGTTGCAAGGCAATCCAAGAATTTAAAACCCCTTAAAACAGATGACTGAAAGCTACTGAACAAACTAGTGAAGAAACTGAGGGTTCATAGTACTCATATGAAATTGCCTGATTTAACACCAGGGGACTCCTGGTGTTACAGATGTGTATCACTGTGCCTGTTCCTTTCCTGTTCCTGTTCCACTGTGCACCACTGTTTTAAAAAACTGCCCTGCCTACGGGAAAGCATTTTACATGTCAGCTTCTCTCCTGTGTGATGACACATTTGTGTCAGGCTCAAGTAGTAAGAGACCAAATAGTTGCCTGATCAGCTAATTCCCAGATTGTGGGAAAACTCTCAGCTATCCAGTGCTTGTCAGAGCTGGTCTTTTCATCAGGTTACTTGACAAAAGAGTAAAGAGAAGCAAAGGCATGATCTTGGTGGGAGCACCATCTTTTGTCTCTCTTCAGCTGGCAATGAGTCCTCTAGGGATACTGACAGCAAAACACACATTACAGCAAACTCCAGACACTTCAGCCTGAACAGCAGCCAGAGATAACCCAGTTTTGCCCAAAGAATCATAATGAGATGTACAAGAAGTTTTTAGTAACACTCTTGGTCCATAATCCATGTTCACATTGAACAAAGTTTTGTGCAAAGCCTCTGACCAAAGCAATGGCAAATAAAAGCTATAATATCAGCATCAGCCTTCTCCATTTATTATTTCTATTTTTATCAACTTGACTGAATTGCTAAGGAAATCATGTAAAAGACTGTAAGAGCCTTTTTAGATCCCACTAGCTGTGATCTTTTAAGGCCTCGTACATTAGCACAGCACAAGAGTAGAAATGGTCAAACCTATTCTAACTAATTAGGGCCCACTATAGAGGAAATATTAATAATCTGGAGCTCTGGTATTATGAGATGCTTCCACTCTTAAAACAATATATATAATTCTACAATGCAACATTTATGAATTAATTAAAATTAGTTCTCATCTTGCTCAATTTTCCTCACCTGTGCTTTTTCAGAAAGCCCCTGATCTACAGCATAGGAGGTTATTGTCAGGCATCTCCTGGGAGAACAAGTGGAGACAGAGAATATAAATAAGTGAATTGAAAACTAAATGAAAAGGACAGCAAAGAAAAAGAGAATTCAAGCTGAAGAGATTTTCTTGCTGCAGGGATCCATCCAGGGGAATGGCTTTTAGAATGCCCCATTCAGGTACACTCTAAAGCCTTTTATGTGAGCATGTGGCAGACAGCAAGAAGGACATATCTAGGACAAACCAGCATTTGCTGAGCCTTTGTAGTGTAAGTTCCTGCAGCAGACATAGTACACACAACTGTTCTGTGTAATCAGTCATCAAAACATTTAATTGGTGGTCTGTTCCTCTGGAGACAGTGGTCAACCCTATGTTTTTTAAGCCATGTCCTGCATGGGCAGGAAGAGAAGATGGACAATCATATATTGCTGCAGTGGACATCTGGGCATCTGTGGAAAATACTCAGATCAACAATCCAGACATGCTAACAGGCCCTGTTCATTGTAGTTTTCAACTGTGTTTCAGTTAATCAGAATCAGTGCATATTTCTTTTGCAGTAGCTCAGAGACCACCAGCCTGAAATCCAGGAGCTGCTGCACAAACCACAGCAGCAGAGAGGAAGCCACTGGCACATGTGGGACACCACCTCACTGCAGAATCCCAAATCTTCTCTGACCAGAGGAGAGGAGGGTAGCCACTGGTCATTTGGTACCAGGATGTGATGCAAACACAAAAAAAAAAATTGATTTCTGTCTCTCAATTTCACAATCTTTTCAGCAGCAGCTAACACTGTTCCAAAATAAGATGTAAATGTTATATTAGATGGAACACCAACTATTTCTGTAACAATGTAAAAGATACATCAGTACTTCCTATTTTTAAATTACTTGAATCTTATTTTAGCAATTTGCAAACCTCTGTTGGCAATTGGCTTCAAATAATAAAGATCTTTAATTAAAATAAGAATTCTGTTTACAAGTAAAAAGATATCACCAAAACCTCTGCACCAGTCCATCAAGGATCAGTTTGCCCAAGTGAAACACAAACTGCATATGTCAAACCTCCATTCAATTAAGGAAACGAATTAAAATTAATGCCGCTGCTAACAATGATTATCCCAGCTTTGGCAAAGAACTGTATCATGATAATCACTATTTATCACACTATCTCTTACAGATCTCACAGTAAAGCAGGGTCCTCTATTTCCTGTGGGGGGAAACAGTTGAAGCAATTTGCCAGGCATCACACAACGACTCAATGTGTAGGCTGAAGAAAGACACATTATTCTCAGACTCCTGTCAAGTGCTCTGTCCACTTGACAACACAATCCCTGCTCTTCAAATGTGCTTGCTAAGTCCTGCACAAGAACCACACAGTCCTCATTGCACATTTTAGTAATACAGGTTTCCCTGCTTGCTTGCTGCTGGAACCAGCAGAACACACACTGCAACCTTACAAGTGGTGATCAAATGTGCACCGAGATGTTACAGCCTCACATTCTCTCTTTGCAACTTCACCTGCAATGTCCAAAGGCACCTCATTATCCCAGTGCAACCTCTGCATGAGCCTGTAATTCTGAACAGGCTGCAACAGGACAGTACAGGGTTAAAATGTTTTCCCCAGAGCTCTCTTCCACATAAACCAAACTGATGCACAGAAAAGGATCTGAGGAATAAAGGTAAGATTTTACTGCAAAGGGCAGTCAGTATTTTCCAAGTACAGACTTCTTTACTGTTTTTGAAGTAATTGAAACCACAGTGGTGGCATGAATCACTCAGTGTGACAAAATGCACAAATGATATCAAGCATGAAGATCTGCTTGTCTGCCTTGCACCCAATCACTGCACAGAGCACTTGCCTGAAAATAGTAAAACTAAGAAAATAACATCATGGCTGCAGCAGTTAAAAGGTACCAGATAACTGGCACTCAGTTTGCTGTCTCAGTGGCCCACAACACACTAATTTTTTACCTACAAATGAGAAAGTTATCCTTTGGATCATGTTGCCCTTGAGGAAGAGTATGTCCTACACACAACAGGGCTTGGGAAAGAGGGAAGACACTTAATATATCAGAGAATCCTTTCCCCATTCACTACGAACCGAGAGGCAAAGAGCCATCAGCACCATGGCCACCAGACCAGTAATGTGGTGTCAGACTGGAGACACTGTTTGTCCAAAACCCGATGTCTGAGTCACGCTTGATCTTTAGTTGTTGACTGTGAAACTGTCCAGCAGCTGATCACAAACAAGGGTTGTGTGCTAAATTTCAGGCCTTGGCTGGTGACCGTCTCCAAGAGCATTCCTGTGTACGGAGCACAATGTCCTGCTTTGCCACAACACTGAAAAGAGGAGCTGAACTGATGAAGCAGAAGCTCAGTTTACTGAATCTAGATCTCACCCCAGAATACAATTTATTGTAAACTCTCCTGGTTTCTGCCAGGACAACTGTAACATTCGATAGCTACACCATTCAGACAAATTGCCCTGACAGTGGAGGTGCTTCTCACAGGTGTCTCCAAAGACTCCCGAACAAGAAACTAATTACACATCACTAATGACAGCAAGGAAAGGAATAAAAACAGTGCGCAAAATAAACCCACACATGTTCACCATTAGAGAAAAACAATTTTGCAGCATTTAAGACAGAAAAACACTTTCTCTGATGAGAGTTCTGACCCTTTTCTGCTAGCAGAATGCACATCTTCACATTCAGCACTTATAGTAGAAAACCGTTTTATGGCAAACAGTGATACTTAAGTAATACAGTTCACAGCATATCTGAAATGACAACCCTTAACACAAAAGCCATCTGGTTATGAAGAAAGCTATATTAATAACTATCTCAATTCCTAAGCTCATTCTCTTAAAAATGTGTTGCTGAATCCCTGGTGTCAAAGCAGAGTTTGATCCCTAGAAGAAAGTGATGCTCAGATTTCAAGAATCCTGTTAGGGTTGTTTTCCCTTGTTACTAGCTTCATGCAGAAAATGATCCCATGTCTGAATGATAAGCAACAGTGAAAAATCTATGGATAGGCAGACTGATTAGGGTTCTGCACCACTTACATCCTCAAGAGAGTTCAAGTGTTATGTCAGCACAGCAGAGGCCTTGTAACAACTTCTCATTATGGGGAGGAAAGTGAAATTTCAATGCCACAGCTTCTGGCCACAAAATTTCCATTTACGCCACTTGGCCAGAATTTCACAGATGTGAAATAGATCCCAAACATAACTGTGTGAATAGCAGGTATATGCACACTAATATCCAGAAAGCCAAACAAAATGGCCACAAGCCTTATTCTGAACCATCTCAAACCCGTGAACCTCTCCCTGTCCTGCGGGTCTGAAAGTCACCGTGGTTGGTCTGTTCCATTTGGTAAGACACTGAATTCCTTCTGAAAATTTTCAGTGTATCATTTACCTGGTGTTGATTTGAATGAAACCCACCTAAATGTGGTGTCACATCTGCAAAACCATATGAATAAAACGTTTTACCTGCTATAGCTGATAATGTTCCTCTCTTTCTTGCAAAAGGATTAGTGGTACATGATAGATGAAGAAGGAATCTGACTGAGTTTCATTAGGGAATTCTTTAAAAAAAATAACAAGCAGCCTCTGGAAAAAAAAAAACGAAACCCACTGAATTTATCCATGCAATTACAAGACTGTCCTGCTCCTAACTCCCCTTTAAGTCAAAAAAGCTAACTGTTCCAGCTCTCATTTCATCCTTTCAAACTTTGAAGTGAATCTAAATGAAGCAATTGTGCATTATCATGGCAAAAGAAAGACTATTTCTGGCCTCCACCCATCCCACCTGAAGGCACATCATCTTGATTTACACTAATTAATTTACCTTGTGATTTTTTCTGAACAAATACAAGAGGTAATTATTTGGTTGTTTCATTTACTTCTGATTGGTTAAAACTCCATCTATCTTTAAGGGTATTTATAGCAATAAAATGGCAGGTGTGGTCAGCATTAAGGCAACTCTTCCTATACATAAAGGATTCTGAATTACAGAGATTAGTTATATGATTAGTTTAATGAAAATAGATCAGGCTATCATTCCAAAAGTAACACAGTTGATATCCAGAACTGCAAATGATTGATGTAATTAATGATGGGCTTGAGATACAGGTACTCTGATTATGCTAAATCACATTCTGTAAACTACTGCACGAGTTCTCCATTCAGTGTCTCATTTGCACAATTCACCAAAAAAATAATCACCACCATTTCTGATTTGCACCTGACAGTCCTGCAAGACTCCGGCTGGAAACCAATGATCTTCCTGGTATTTGGGATGCTATCAGGAAGGGCTTGTGACCGAATTTCACTCTCTGAAACCAATTCCATTCCACTTGGTGACTCCCCAAGCACAACAGCACAGGCACTGAGGAAACTGAACAATTTCAACAGGAGAAAACCAGCAGCTGCCTCCTCAGGCTCTTATCACAATTAACTGCTGAAAAAAGGAGGGAGACATTGAAGGGAAAGAAGAAAGCAGAAGAAAACTTCAACAATACAGAGGGTAACAATGCAGTGGTGCAGATGAGAGGAAAATTGGATGAGCTACAGAAAAACTCGTATGGGATGAAGGGTAGGAGAGGAAACCAGACCACAGGTTTTGCCTGTGATGCAAAACCACAAGACTGAAAATTTTGTCTACCTAGAAAACACTCCACCCTTTCCATCCCAATACATCAGGGTTTTTCAGAAGTTATTTAAAATTAATTTTATTTTTAAATCATTAAAATAATATATTATAAGAAAAAAATGTCCAAAGACATTTTCCTCATTCAGAAAATTTGTACTTTTCTCCAGAAAACTGGTTTTGTTTTTTCTTTACAAAACCTCCTTAGCCAACCTCCTACTGAAATCTACTGAGCTATTAAAAAAACCAATTGGCTGCTTATGTGTTAGCGAGAACGAGAAGTATTCCTTCTTTATCTGTAATGGAGCTTCGCAGCTCTGCACAGAACTAATTTGGGAATCCCAGTATTAAAAATGTATTTCAAAAATATTTGCTGCATGGTGCTCTTGTATGCCATATCTGCTGAGCCTAAATCCAAGCAAGCTGCTGATCCACACATTTAAGTGCAAGGATGAAGCTTCTGCAAAGTGCCAGCTACTCTCAGGCCTCAGATGATGTCTGTGAGTAAATTTCCAAACCCTCTCCTCCCACTACCCTTCTATGACAACTTAGGGAGCCAGCACCTTTGGAGAGTGTTCACACAAGTCACAGTGTAAAGATAAGCAAGCAGAAATATTGAGATGAGTATGGGAAGGAACAGAGCACAGCAATGCTAAACAGGGTAAGGGGATGAAAATCAGGTAATTAACATTTTTCTATTTATTTCCAGTGTTTTGTTTTGTTTTGTTTTGTTTTGTTTTTTTTTCCAGGGGATGAATTCTACATTGGAAATTTCCTCTCAAAATCATGGTGAGCTGGTTTAAAAACTAGTCATGTAATAGGTACAAGCAAGCGGACTCTGGATAGAAAGAAACAACCCATTCATTTTGTCCCCTCAGGGCCCAGAAAACTGTGTGAGTATTGATTGCAAGCTGTAATATTATTAAAGTAAACAAACAACTGCATCACCACAGTGCAGCCTTTGGCGATGAGGCCCAGGGGCAGGGTCGCTTGCTCCTCTGATTTTCCGGTATTCATGTTGGCAGTGGAGCTGTCAAAGACACACAAGCACTGCACAGATTCACACTCTCGCAAGTCTGGCAGCAAGCTCAATCTTATCTGGATCTTTCGTCAGTTCGCTTGGTTTATAACCCTTCACCTTCATCCCTTGCCAAGACAGAGAATAAAGGATTTCTGGCATACCTGCTCTCTTCGCTCATACAAAAGACTCTGGTAAAAGCTCCCCTTAATAACAGTGAAAAATAATTTTTTTTTGCTTTCCTCTTTTTTTATCTCTGGGTCCATTATGCAGCCAAGGGAAATCAAGTATAACCCCTATAGCCCAAATCTGCCCACTTCTAAGGGCAGTACTGTTGTACAGCTCATGCAGTTTATGTGGGCCTCAGAAACACTACCTGGGTGGAAAATCAAGAATTTAAGAATTTACTGTTAGACTACAACAGCCTAAAAGAAAAGAAATTCTTATTACTCCACATCTACTTATTACCATAAAAAAATACAGCCAACTATTAAATATTTCTGAGTTTATAGACCTTGTAATACCTCTCCCTTCTCTGTACCGTTATGCTATCCACAGACTCCTCCCTGAGTCCTGCTTCATCTGGAATAGGAGAGAGGGTTATGGCAAACTGTCCTCAGCCATAGCTTTTCTCCAAGAGAAAGGCATCAGGGCTGGTGGTGAGAGCTTATTCCTCTTCAGTCTCCTAAACATCTCACTGGGAAGTGGGGTGGCTGGTTGTAGCTTGATTGGTTCTGGTACCACCTTGTGTTCACAATTTTCAGGCCTCTGCTATTATCCCATGTCTGTTCTTCTCCATGCAGCCATTCAGACAGTTCATTTTTAAAAGAATAGAGACTTGTTAGTTCTACCCATTAGGCAGAGAAACTGATGAAGACTATTATAAAAATAGGCACTAAATTATACAGCCATGTAAAAGCAAGCTAAAGCTCAAACTGATTAGGTAACACCTATCACTCTTTCAGACAACTGCTGTAAGAGTTAAAAGAGCAGAACAAATCTCCAGGCGAGCCCTGACAACTGAGATCTGACAAACCCTTGTCCTTGCAGAATTATTTCAGAACCAGTGTTGCTACTAGGAGACGCAAGAGCATTTGTCTGGCTACAAGGCCACAACCCAGATTTTGATGGACAAGGATGCCCTAGATTCTGATAGACTGAAAAACATGGTTCTTCACCTATGAATCCAACAAGGCTGTTGCAAACACTTGTACGGAGTTAAGCTCCTGATTAGGGCCAGGCTTTGGTGTGCTTGGAGGTCTGTGCTCTTCCCTGTGTAATTCTGTCTCGTGACACACAGAAAGGCCTCAAAGACATTGTTTGCTCTATTAGGCATTTGATTTTTAAAGCCAATACAGTCCACAGAAACAACTGAACTGTTACAATTAAAGTGACTCAGCCCACAAAGACGAATTCTGAAATTCCTGCAGCTGAGACCTTAATATTACTTCTAAGAGAGTGATTTTACTGAAAACACATTCTGTAACAGAGTTTTAGTGAGACATGCACCTATTTCAGGTCAACTATATACAGAAAGTTAGCTTGTAATATTTTGTGGACACTTACGCACCAGCACGAATGTGTGTGCACAGAAATTCATATACACTCAAATACAACCGGAGCCTGCAAATTGCATGACAGACTGTGGCTGAAAATGAAGGGAACAATTTTGCACGCCATCTAACTTGGTCAGGTTATGATTAAACAGGCCTTTGAACACTAAAAGCTGACAGAAGCATATAAATATGCCATCATGTCCTGCACTGTTTGCTGCTATCCTTCTAAGTAGACCATCAGAACATCATGTCTTGTCAATAGCCCTCCACTGCTGATGCACACCCCTCACCTCTAAAATACCATTATTCTAATTTTCAAGAATTATCTGATATACTCTTTAAAAATGGAAAAATTCTTTCCAGCAAATTGGTGTAAGACAGCATATCACACATACATACAGTGTTTTGCATAGACTAAACCAGTTTTTACAAAAAACTGTTATTTTCTGCCCATCCGAGGACCACTGATTTACAAACTGCTTTTTCAAAATATGTCAAATACAGTATTAGACAAAGGTGCAGTCACCCCACTATCAACATCGAATGATTTATGCACTCTGTTAAAACTCAGTTTGTCATGGAAAGCAGTTCTAGACTTGGCTGACCTAGGTACACTTGCTGTTTCCAGTGCTTAAAACATATTTCATGTCTCTAGATATTGTATACACACGTTAATTTACACCTTTTTTTAAATTTACATACTGAAACACTGCATTCCCTAATCTACTAAGCACAATATTAATAATATGAGATACATATAGATATATATATATATATACACACATATACATATACATATACATATACATATTATCTCAAAAGAAATAGTTTTCTGATTTGGAGATTAACACAGTTTAAATTTGATCTTCTTTCTCTGCTTCCCTCAGTTCATATTTTTCTCCTGTCACCTCAACCATGAGAACTGACATATAATAAAAATATTGCAATATCACATACAGTTGCATATGTGACAGCACAAACAAAACAGAAACAGGGAAAGAAAAGCCAAGAAATGCCAAATCATCAATATCCATGGCACTGGCATAGATTGCAAGCTGCAGCAAATACAGCACCCTGGTTGCTTCATCTTGTATGTGAACCCCTTCTTTGCTCTGCTATAAGCAAGTCCTTAGCCCCTCATCCTCTTTCACTACCTGCTTCCTTAGGGTAGCTGTCCTAAGAGCAGCTATCACTCTCTGCACCTGCCCTCCAGTGGTTTTGGAGGTATCAATAGACATAACATTATGCGGCTGCTCCTGGGCTCTTTAATTCCTGGTGAACTCCCAACACTACCAGAACCACAGGCTTTCCCCAGCCTCCACGTTTTAATTTTGTGTAAAAAAAGGAAGACAAGAGATGGGCTGTCGGCTGGGACTGAGAGACTGAGGGCACTGGGTTTTCTTTCTTTTCTTGCGCTGATCGCCCCCAAATGCCCCAGCTTGATATTTACTGAATCACTGCCCTGCTGCTTCCACTCCCTCCACAGCCTTCCTGCTAAGCAAAGGTACCTGCCACAATGTCCTTCCCCTGATGTGCACTTTGCAAAGGCAGCAGTTTGTACTGCCTCTTTGTTTTTCCCTAGCCCTAGGACTAGTCTTCAGCTTATAATCGTCTATTTTCCTCCCAAAGACTCCTATTTCTCTTACCAGGGTTCTGCCTCAGGGCATGTAGTTCACATATTTCTAAGCCCTAAAATTAGATGCAGGACCACTCACCACAGCCGTTCTAAGTGCAGCATGCAGATCTTGGCCACACCCATCGTTTACCACAGTAATCTCCAAACTTTTGCGATTGCAAACAGTACCAGGGAAACAAACCTGAGATGCCCACCCCACCTTCCCAATGTACCACCATCCTAACATATTATGCAACTTGTGAAACATACAGGAAAAGTAAAAACTCTAAGCCAAAGATGAAAGAAACACCATTCTAAAAATTTATTAGTAGCACAAAAATATTTTCTTTCACACCCCAGAGGACTGTTTTATGCACCCCTTGCTCTTCTTGCACCCTGCTTTGGAGACCACTCGTTTAATAGGCCACAGACAGAGCCTGACGATCTCTTCTGACCTAAATATGCTTTCATTTGGCACATGGCCTTTCTTCCAACATAACTTTCACCTTTTAATATTACTTTTAAAGCTTGCAGAAGCCAATGTGCCTCCTCAGAATCATGATTTGTGGCTGCAGAGGATACATCTAACTCTGCTTTTATAGCCACCCACTGAGCAGCTGCAGGGAAAGCTTGCACAGCATTTTCTCATCCAGCCGTGGCAAGGCAAATACTTCATCTTCATTAAGGCAAATACTTCATCTTCATTCAGAGCACATATTTTTATTTCAAGGGCCCAATTTTACAGGCAAGTCTGTTTAAGGTTTTGGGGTCAGCTCAGTAGTTTCATAAGAGACAACGCTGTATGTCCCTCCGTGCACATTTCTTTTTCTTCCCTTTATTCCATCAGCAAAGGGTGCTCCAAAATTCTCAGTGAAGAATTCCAGCATCTCCTTAACAGGAACACCAGAATTTGTGAACTTCTGCTCTTCCAAGTGACGAATGGGGTTGAATTAGGTCAACCCATAGGTCTCTGTCCATTCCACCACCCCTTTTGGGAGGTGCTTTAGTAACAGCTTGGGTGAGGCACTGCATTGCCTTCATACTGCACTCAAAACTTTCCCACCTCAGCTCCACAATCTCATAGTGGGGTTGCTTATGGGCTTTTTGATACTCCACAGAACTTTAAACTTATTATTTCACTGCAAAACGAATCTTAAATTTTACTCTCTCCTGATTTACATGCTCTATCTCATTTTCTCTCTCTTGTTTTTTGTCCTTCAGCTCTCAAGTTCCTTGTCCTGTCTCTTTGCCACTTTATTCCTCTACACATCGGTTTCTTCACAGGACAGTAGTTGTGTTTTTTCTTCCAGGTTTGCAAACTCATGGACAGTATCTTGCAAGACTCCTGATTCTAAGAGTTGGTACCACCGTATAACCCACATCCCACATTCCTAGGTAACCTTTCTTTTCCAATGAAAAACAAGGAAGTGACCACTTAGGGAGCTGCATGAACAAGCTTCTAGTTCCACTCTGGTACAGTCTTAACACTAAGAAGATGTATTACCTGTTTCCTGACCTTCCTCTTATAGATGTTCCTGGCTTTTCTATTCTTTATCCAACTTTGCAGTAAAGTCTGCTCAAAGTAAAAATTAAAATAAAATTTGGGACCCAACTATATTGAGAGATTGAGGTGATGGGGTTATAACAACTGCACATTTCTTCTCAGAGCTCTCAGTGGAATCATGAGGTGTTGTATCACTCCATCTATAAAGCCAGGCAACAATCCTATAACACAGCTCAGCTTAAAAGCCACCCTTACACATCTACTTCCCCTTTTCAGGAGCAGGAACAACCAACACCCATGTGACAGCTGGCATCTTGGCCAACAGAGCAGAGACTCACCCTAACTCCTCCAAAACAAAAAGAGGTTTTAGCCTATGTCCACTTCTCCACAGGAAACACCACAAAAGACATCCAGACTCTGCAGATCAGGCACCTGAGGGGCCCATGAGACCTTTCAATCCTCAGCTAGTCTCAGCTGCTCATCACTTAGAATAGTCCAAGTGCAGACCTTATTGTTGCCCTCCACTGCCAGTGACAAGTACATCCACTGGGAGATGCTTCTGCTCCTCGTGCAGTCGGATGCATTAATGATCCCTGCAGAGAGCACAGCTGCCATGAAAATGGTTAGGGCTGGATTTTTCAAAGCATTGCCAATCCAACTGTATAGTCACCAAAGGCAGGGATAACACTTCCATAAATAACAGAGTTCAGCAACAGCTAAGACTGTGTCTCAGTTGCACTAATTCACCTCTCAGCCTTCCAGTCCCTGGAGCTGTATCTTCATGCATTCCAGCATCAAGAACAGCTGTAATTAAGAACTGCTAAAAAGAAGATCACTGGTTAACTATGTTTGCAGGCTACATTCTGAACCAAGTACTGCCTGTCCTCTTACAGCTGCCAAAAAGCCACAGGAGAGCCAGACTGTGCATTCAGCAAGTTCAGCAGAATCACAGTCACAGGCCCACCACCTTACCCAGACTAATTTTCCACTGCTTGGCAATCCACAGTGCACTGATCTGGTATTAATGAGTGTGCAACCACCCTCTCAGTGTTGACGAACAGGAATTGAACCCAGAGGACCTCTCCCTGTATGCAGTAGCTACACATTTTACCTGCTCCTACCGACAAAACTGGAGTGTCTCCAAATCCCACCTCCTTGCACATCCTGGCACAAAGGAAAAAAGCCAGCAGGAAATTGACAGGGAGATGGATGACAGTGGGGAGGAGATGATCCACTGTACTGAGTACAGCCCTGTGGAGCAAAGCTCATACTAATAATGATTGGCATAAAAGAGGCCCATGATAAGCAATACAGCAGTTATCACAACAGGAGGCACTTGCTCATAAAAAAATGACTGTCACAGCTAAACACAGTCAGCTTCCCCAAATGATGAGGGGCATATGATAGTGCTTTCCAAGTATTTGGGAAGTATAAATTACTTTGCAGCTTTGTCCTGATGAGAGTTACTTTCAAAAGGATATTTTCATTTCAGGGCCTGTTTGCAAAGAGATTTTTCGAGCTCCAAAACACTGAACAACACTTGCATCTTCTAACAAAGGAATGAAAGTATTTAGGGTGCTGGTAATCACAAGTAGCAGGATGAAATCTAAGAAAGAAAAGTTGTGACAAGCGTCAGATTTAATAAATCACACATTTCTAGCACAGAAAATTTTGGAAATATTTCAGCACACTTACAATTGTGACATCTTTTCCAGCCTTAATGACTGTATGATCTATCTAGGCATACCAAACATACAGAACCAGAGAGGGCAATGCTTGCTAACAGAAACAAACTGACAGTCTTTTCCCACCCTTTAACCCCAGAGAACAGGCACAGATGTAGTTAAAATCTCTCCAGCTCTCAGTGGACATACAAATATATAAAATATTAGAAAGTAACCATGTTAGCATCTCTCACAGAAAGCTGAAAGGGCTACCAACACTTTTTGTGTATGATTTTCATCACAGTGGAATCCACATACGTTACAATTCCAGCTCTGGGGTTCCCAACCTGTTGAAATGAGACCAGAGGATGCCAGCATGTTGATCAGAGCACTGGTGCTCCTCTCCTGTGAAGAAAGGCTGAGAGACCTGGGGCTGTTCAGCCTGGAGAAGAAAAGGCTTTGGAGAGGTCTTTCATTACCTAAAGGGAATTTACAAGAAGGCTGGAGAGGCACTTTTCACAGGGGCATGAAGTGACAGGACAGGGGGCAATGGCTTTAAGCTAAAGGAGGGTAGATTTAGATTAGGCATTAGGGAGAAATTCTCTGTGAGGCTCTGGGACAGGTTGCTCAGAGAGGCTGTGGACTCAACATTTCTGGAAGTGTCCAAGGCCAGGTTGGACAGGGCTCTGAGCAACCTGGTCTTGAGGAAGGTGTCCCTGCCCACGGCTGGGGGGTTGGAACTGGAGGAGCTTTACGGTTCCTTCCAACTGTAACAATTCCACAATTCTACAGTGCAAAACAAGCCCCACAGCCACTTTAAAACACCTGCAGATCCACTATCCCAAGCTAATACTTGACACTGCTTTTTCAAATTATCTTTGAGTCTCTCTCAGTGATAATTTGTGGACATAGCAGGACTTATGTAAAACCAGAAAACTTAAAGATGTAGTCAGAAGGAGTTCTACGACTTCTGCATCAACAGTTGACAGTCTGGGTGCTGCCAGTGGCTGGCAGTGACTTCACTTGGGTGAGATTCCCCATTTTCTTTTTATCAAGACATTGTTGTCAGAGGAATAAAATTCATTCCACTGTTAAAGTAGCATGTTCCTTATCGTCAGGCAAGGTTTTATAACAGACAGGAAAAGAAAATTTGATTTATGTGTCTCTCTGTCCAGAATTCTTCTCAGAGGAAGTCCTAATCTGTACTATCTAGAAAGCAAGAGACAAAAATAAAACATTTTCAATACATGGAACTTTTTTTAGAAAGGCTCCTCACAGACCTTAGACAATTTTAGCTCAGCATTCTTATGTGAAAACATCACAAAAAGTCAACCCAAGTGGTACCAGCAGGATGTGTCCCTTTGAACAAAACCTCAGCTTCTGAAGTTTGCAGTCTGAACAAGTCAGACACCAAAGGTACGCTCAACTTCACTCTTTGGCATTGTCTTTTGTTGTACCTTCTCTAAGGTCACAGGAATGTGCCACAAAAGTCAGACAGGCTTTAAAATAAAGGCCTCTATATCCCCATAGCCGTGTTTGCTCGTCGAGGGTAAGTATGACTGGAATAAACTCTCATCAAAAGAAGTTTCTCTGAGTACTTTGTTTTCCCTGGAATAATCTAGCAGATTGTTGCCAGTCCAGGTAACCCACCAAAATAATCTGAAGACAAATTAAGATCTAGAAGCTGTGTTCAAAAATTCACATGACTGCCAACAGGCAGTCAGCCCTCTTCAATATCACTAACTCGAATCACATTAAGGGCACCCAGGGCACTGCAGGAGCCAGCTGCACATGTTTACTGAAGACAGAAGCCAAGTCTTGTAGCTAAAGCCTGAGTGAGCTCTGTGTTAACACACAGATTAATAGTGGATATAACAAAGTTCACTTGAATGCTTGGGTCAGTTTGATTCTTCTGACATGGACACAGTCTTTGCATGGATCAAGAGCAAGTAGAGGCCTGTCAGAAGAAAACATTTTCAGAAGGAGTGTTGCAACAAAACTTAGTATTTGTTGGAGTGAAGAAGGAAGCAGATAGGGAAAGTGCCAGAAGAAACAGCAAAGGGGTTAAAAAGAAAGGCATGCATTAATCACCACAGCACTGCAAGAAAGGTTTCAGTGAAGCAGAATAGATAAGCTGCCAAGACAGTGAAGAACACATCTGGAAACATAAGATATCCCGATAAGGAGAACATTCAAACTAATTCACTAATTCAAACATTCAAACAAATTCACTAATTTTGCACAAGACTTGAAAGAATGTAGAAAAGGTGAAATAAAATATAACGATGTGAAAGATCCATGCTAGCACCCACTGCTAAATCACAAAAGAAACATGGGCCTAAACCCCATTCACCACTGCCAGCCAAGCAGAGTCCCAGAGATGAAACAGGGCTTCACTTTGAAAGTGGGTCACCTGTCCAGTTCACACCTGAGCCATGCTGTTTTAATGCATTCATTAACAACAGGATACAAATGTGCCTTAGTCAATGGCCCACCACAGAGAAAGGGCTCTGCTATTAAACTGAGCGAAACCATGCACAATAAAAACAAAGTCCAAACTCATCAATTTTTAATAAATCCACAAGCTTGGATGTAATTCAGTGAGTACAGATAACACCAAGATGAGTGATGAGGCTGACAGGTCTGAAGGGCAGAATGCCATCCGGAGGGACCTGGACAAGCTCAGGAAGTGGGCCCTTGGGAATCTCATTAAGTTCAACAAGGCCAAGTACAAAGTGCTGCTTCTTGGTCGGGTCAGTCCCACAGACTGGATTGAGAGCATCCCTGAGGAGAAAAGTCTTGGGGGTATTGGTGAACAGGAGGCTGGACATGACCCAGCAACGTGTGCTGGCAGCTCAGTTGTGTCCTGGGCTGCATCCAAAGCACCGCGAGCAGCAGAGGAGGGAGGGGATTCTGCCCGTCTGCCCCGCTCTGGTGAGACCCCACCTGCAGAGCTGCTTCCAGCTCTGGGGTCCCAGCACAGCAAAGATGTGGACCTGCAGCAGTGAGTCCAGAGGAGTCCATGAAGATACTCAGAGGGTTGGAGCACCTCTCCTATGGAGACAGGCTGAGAGAGTTGGGATTGTTCAGCCTGAAGAAGAGCAGGCTCCAGGGAGACCTTACTGTGACCTTTCTATAAGAAAGATGGGGACAAACATTTTAGTAGGGCTGTTAACATAAGAGAAGGGATAGTGGTTTTAAAGCAAAGGAGGGTCAATTTAGATTAGGGATTAGAAAGAAGTTCTCTTACAATGAGGGTGGTGAAACACTGGCACAGATTGCTCAGAGAGGTGGTGGATGCCCCATCCCTGGACTTACATTCAAGGTAAGGCTGGATAGGGCTCTGAGCATCCTGATCTACTGTAAGATATCTGTGCCCACAGCAGGGGAGTTGAACTAGACGGCCTCTGGAAGGTCCCTTCCAACTCAATCCATTTGATGATTCTACAAAGATAACAAGCAGTTTGAGTAATAAATTCAAAGTAGAATTACAGAACTGAGGTGCTGATGGCTCACTATCATCTCCTCTTCTTGATAACGACTGAGGCCACTAACCAAAGGACTTAGAGGGTCATCAGAAGGGCCAGTACACAGGAGAGAGGGGCAGGTACTAGCAAGTGTATATGTAACAGTTTTACTCGATTGATGAAAGGGAATTTCTTGAAAAAAAGCAGATAACTTGCATTGCTTACATAATTTCTACCAGAGTAACAACAACAGGTGTGTACTGACTAAACTGTTAAGACACAGATTAGAAAATAACCTCTTGTCTCTGCAGAGAAGCTATATTTCCTATATCCTATATAAGCTGCAGCGTGACAAAAGGAAACAACCCATTATCTGATTAATTTTTAAAAATCTTATCAGTCTTAAAGGGTTATTCTTTTTCAACTTCTTTGAATTCCTTCCACAGTTACTAGTCACAGAATATTTCACTAGCTGGGGTGATAGAGTTTGGTAATACTCAGTGCCTCATATTGTTTTACCTCAATCTCACCTCAGTAATTTTGTCTTCAATTTGAATGTCTTCTCTTCTGCATTGCATTTTCCACAACAATTTGTGCTTTGGTTGATGCTGTTACTGATTTTGCTCCTGAGTCATGGAACCTGATGATTATCCATAAACCAAAATATTTTAAAACAACTTTATAATGGAACTTTCAAGGATCTTTAAGTAAGAAATGACAAACTACATATGTGCACTCTAAAATCATGAGAGAGATAATAATAATTTACAATATTTACTGGAAAACTATTCTTTTAAAAATAACACTCCTTGATTGATCATTTCCTGGGTTTTGTTGTTTGTTTGTTTGTTTTTTTTTTTCCAGCTTTTGGAATGTATATCTTCTTATCACAAAGATTTTCAATGAATGCATTGTGAGTGGGACTCACAACAAAAATCAAGATGGAGACAGAGATTATGTGGCCACCAGACACTGGGAACAAAGGCTTTAAGACAAGCATGAAGTATAATTCTATAAACCCATTTTGCATAACCCTATCATCAACACAAGATGCTATACACATGGTCCTTGGAGACCACAAGAAGAATGGAAATGTTTGCATTTCCTTCTAGATGGTAGCAGATCTCTGCCCATCCTTCAGTGGATGCAATGAAGGAAGGCTTTTATCTTCCGTTTTTAAAGGTGTAATAGTGCCAACAGAAATGTTTTTTGTGGGAGCTCAGCTTTTTTGACCAGCCCCACACTCACAGAAAAATGGTACATGCATAGCAAAATGCCTGTTAAGCACCACTTTCACAAATGATATTTTCTTTTGAGACACTGCAAGAGGAGAAGAGGTTGCCTGATTTAAAACCACTGGAGTGAAACATGATTGTTACTGTTTACCTACATACGAACACCAAATGCCTTCACTCTCTCATTCACAATTACCAAGATGGCATCTGACTAACAAAACCTGCTGTCCTCCAGGAGTTATGATAATCACAAAGGTAAAGAGGAAGGAGAAGTTTAGGGGGCAAGAAAGGGGAATGTCAGTCCACTTGCTGTTATGATCCTGCTGTAGAAGAACAGATGGGAAATAAGTCCCTTACCCAGATAATCTTATAAAAGTATCCTTTACTCACACACAGACCAATAAATCCATGGTGTGAAGGGAAAATTATTTAAAATCAGTACAAATTTTAGGGAACAGGGGCCTTTGTTTCACCTTCAGTTTGGATAAGCTTAATATAATTTAAAAAGTGCTATGCTCTAAGCCAAAAGAAATAAAAAACACACAGAAATGACTGTGTCACTATCACAGCCCTGACTGGCCTGTACCACAGAGACTTCTCAGGCTGAAGACACTGATCTCTGATCCTTGAGACAATGAGCTAAATGCTGCTGTTCAAACAGTTGCCTCCTACACTGGCAGTGAAAAAAAAAAAAAGGTGACTGCAACCAACTAAGTTGTCAATCTTAAAATTGCAGCAGCTACATTTTCTTTGCATGCTTTTTTTTTTTTTTTTTTTTTTTGGTCTTTTTAGGTGAAAGTACAGAATATGTGTAAGCGTAGGCTTGCATTGAGACTGTGAAATGTCCTCCCAAGGGCCATGAAGACACTTCACCTAAAATTAGATGATGTAAAATAGCAGAGAACATGCTGCAATTACACAGAGCCATTAAAGCTAAGAAGAATTTAACTCTGCAAAGGCAAAGGCATTCTTTTCAAAACCTGAACTTTTGAAGAAAAAGCCATTTGGAATTTCAAAACCTTTTTCTCTTTCCTGAGCTGATGGAGTGCATGTTCTGTGTGTGCTTGTCAGAGAGAGAAAGAGAAGAAAGAAGTCAGAGTTAAAAAGAACTCAAACTTCTGGAAGCTATTGCTTTTGAAAGAGTTAATTTGATTGTTAGCATGAACACTTTTAAATTTGCTATGGCTTAAAGCCTTTTTAATAAGCTAAAAACCCTTAAAACAACACAACAAAAAACCTTGAAAGATTAACCAAGCTCTAACTTTCAAAATACAAAATTAAACATATAAGCATAGTTTTTATTTCTCTCCTCTCTTTTCTCCCATTTTCCTCTTGAGAGTTTAAGCTTCTTACCTGTGGATCAGCAGCATTTTCTGATGATCTCAAATAGCAGTTTTTCCACATTTCCCCTGATCTCTGTCAGTTTAAACATTTAGGAATTCACAGGTTCTCAAAATCAAGCACAGGCTCAATAAACCTTTATTTGTGTTGGTGAATGTCCCCTCTGTCTGTAGTTAGCATTAATATTTTATGATCCCTTAATAGTTCTGTTCTAGGAAGCAGAGGGAGAGCTGCTAAAAAAAAATACCAAATACACCCCAGAATTGCTTTCTAAAAGGGTAAGTTGTTCTGAAGGGTTAGTTTTTACCAACAGAGAGGTTCTTCTGGCTGGTGTTGGTAAACCTCTCGCCTTGCCTCAAAAGTCAGTGAACAAGACTCCTTCTTTCAGCTGCTGTAGATCATGGCAAGCACAGAAAACAGCTCACCCTTCCCCAGGCATAGTGTATTCCCCCTTGCTATTCTGTGATGAGTGAAATGGAGGTTTTATACCTCTGGGACCAGGTTTTAATTCTCTGCTTGTTTTATTCCTGTTACAGCTCTCCTTGGAGAATTTGATTTGCTACTGCAAGTGAAATGTTTTATCAAAAACAAACAAAGCCAAAACAAAAACTCCAAATATGCCATAAATTCTGGTCTTCCTAAGTACTCTTTGCATTGATATAAAGATCTTGTGTTTATTCCTATGAAGATTACTCCTGCATCACTTGAAAATATACTTCCCCCCTCTCTTCTAGATTCTCCTCCCTCTCTCTTCTGTTTCTCCTCCTTCCATCCCTCCATCTTTCGTCTTTCCTTATTTTCTTCAGACTGAACAAGCAAGGCACCAGACTGCCCCACATCAAGGCAGCCCCTAGATGAATGTAAACAGAGAAACAACAAAAGCCCAGTGCCCTTTGCCCACTCAACCTCTTTGACAGAGGCATGACCTCAGGTGACTCCCTGCCTTGCAGACATGGTTACTGATGAGCCAAAACCCAAATCACTCCTCAAGACATGGGGACAATAAGGTTGTTTCCCCCGTTTTTCACTCCCTCAGCTAGCAGTTTCAGGTTTGTGGATCAAGGAGGCCAATATGTCTGTTAAGCTGCTCTTTCAGATAAAGCTCTTGAACACTGGAAACCAGGTACACTTTAAAGCAGTTCCTGCCCGTTTCTGAAGACAAAATGGCAGGAAATGCAGCCACACATTAGATTGCATATCTATCTGTCCTAGAATTCTGGTTTTGCTTAGGATTCAAAACTGAACAATATATCAGGCCTAATTCTACATGCAGAGCCAAAGTACTCTGAGATTCAGTAACAGCCAAGCTTCGCATCCTTTTCCAGCTTAACGGTTTACAGCAAAATAAAAGACACCTAAACATATTTCTCATAAGAATAACTGCTCTGTTAAACATATCCCTTTTTTGGCACTGTGCGGTTTCTAATGCATGAAGTCATGAATCTGTCACCTTGAGGGCACGTTCACAGTGGTGGTGAATATAAATTATTCCACTTCATGAGGAGCCCAGATTCTCATTACCCTGCAGCTGGTAACAACCATTTTAACACCTACTATGATCCTTACTATCAGCAAGAGGGAACTGAGCACCTTTTAAAGAATCACTCCTGTGGGTTTTGTGCATGCACTGAAACCAAGCCCCTGCCTCAGAAGAAGAAACAAAATATGGACTGGCCCGTAAGGAAATACACCCTCAAGCACAATATTTTAAAAATCAAAATGTGCAAACCTTTAAAGCAAGTATCTTGCATATGATTCCTGTTTTCTGAAGCCACTCTGTAAATCCCAGGGGTTCATTTACCCAACTAGCATGAACCAAATGCTGGGCCATGTGGTGTGAACAGACGGGCACTGAGGCAACACCAGGAGAACCTGCAGGAGCTTTAGCTCTGATCCTCAGTACAAAATACAGGCTCCTCCAAGATAAGAAACTTTGCTGCTGGACCTTAGGCCAGATCAGACCTGTAATGAAAGGATAAAGTAGAACTCTGAAGTCTTTTTTAAAGAGAAAGCTGCAAAATGTTCAGGAAGTGAAACTAGAAACTACCCTTCTAAGCTACTCATCAGATTTTCTTTATGGTTATCATTAAGTGCTCAAAGGAAAAGTTTTTACATGCATAAAAGGTGAATTCTTTACACTCACTGAACTTGCAACTTATCTGATTTGGTCTCAGAGAGGCATAATATCTTTCTTTGATGAATTGCCAAAAATGAAGACTGTTTTAGCAGGAATAAAGTGGTGAGACTATTTAAAGTGGTAAGACTATTTAAGTTAACTGAGAAAGTCACTTTAGGCTAGTAATACTTGCTCCATCTCAGGAATAACTGAACAGGCAAAAAGGCAAGTAGGAAGAAAGGAACTAGGGCATTAAGGTGGATTTCACAGCAGATTTCAGAAAACCAGTACAAAGTCTCACTTGTTTAATGAACTATGTAACATCAGATACTCCTAAGCAATGGAAATGAGATTTAAGAAACTCTTGATAGACTCACAAAGCCTCACTTTTGCTTTTACGAACTTCTGCATACATACAAGACAATGTTTGTTACTTCTGCTCTCTTTTCCTCCATGTCCCTATGCACGACTTCTGAATCAAGAAGTTCCTCAAGCAACACAAGTCCTGATTCTAAAAAAGTCAGGGTGGTTTTTTTTTAAGTGTTTGCTACCACAATCAAGAATTAAAGGACAGTAATGCAGGATTCTGTTGGAGTGACATTTTCAAAAGTTGTTCATTTGCCCACCATGAGCAATGGGGTTTTTTTCCTACTGCTTTCTTTTCATTACCACATAATCATTTTTCAAACTCCAGTCTGTCAATAGTAATGATTTCTGCACCTAATATACTCACACAGTGCAAACACATTTACCTGAAGAAGGCAGAAGGCCTGTGAGCTCCGATGAAATGCAGAGTCTGCATTCCCAAAGTCTCCTCAGACTCTGTGTACATAGAGGCAAAGTCTAACAATCCTGCAAAGTATAAAACTTGCCCTCAATTTATATTATCACCTTTTTCATCCATCCCATTGTTCACTGAAGACAAAAGAACTCTTTAATCTTTCTTTGTGAACTTCCTATGTAGCCTCTGTCCTGTAGATGTAATTCAGACCTGCGTTTCACAACTGTCAAATGAGTGAGTTGGCACATCCAGTTGTTGTTGTTACTAATATTATTATTATTATTGTTGTTGTTTTTATTATTATGTGTTTACACCAATGCACTGAAGGAACATTATGCGATGTTTTATAAACACATACAATAAAAGTAAAAAAAAGCCCCGCCAAACCAACAAAACCCCACCAAAATGAAACGAAACTCCATTACAATCTAACCCGAGACCTTTTCAGGTTAGCATTAAGACTTTACTTTTCAAAAGCATTCCATTTATTAGGGAAATGAGAAAAGCAGTCCTTAAAATCTTTTTTCTAAAATGGAAAGAAATTCCCTGAAGCAAGTGAAGACCCAAAGCAGAAGGGTCTTCTGCTCCAGGAGGGTCAACCTGCAAAACTGCTCTGCCTCACTTAGAATTAGAAAGGTGGCAAAGACCATCGTGAAGAATAAGCCACTTCATAATTAAAGAGAAAAAAAGGGACTTGAGCAGATGAAGTGCTTCACGGGAAATGTGTCTCTCCTATATTTACAGACTTACAGACTCTTGAAAAACATGAAATCACAATAAATACAGTTCTTAATTTTTGGACGAGAGTGCCCATTAGGAGATAAGCAGCATGGGAAATAGGAAGAAAGTCTCTCACATCCCAGCCCGGTGTCCACCACTATGATACCATGAAAATCAGATGATTAAAAAAGCCTATTTCTAAAAATGTCTTCACCTTTTCTCTGCTCTCCTGACACAGTTGAAACTGCAGTTCAGAATCCAGCAAATTAAGCTGTGGATATTTCAGATGTGGGAGCTCTAAAATGCTTTCAGAGCTGCAGCCATAGCACTTTGTTAAATTGCCACAATCTGCAAAGGTCTTACTAGAAAAAGATGCAAAATAAGTGGGGGCAGGGGCGTGGGGAGAGTGGAACAATCCTGCTTAATGCTCTGGTTCAAAAAGGTTTGAGGAAGAGTGCAGTGGACTGGCGAGCTGTGGTATGGCCGTCCAGACTGAATGAATCTGGATGTGTTACAGAAGAATACAGGCTGGTAAGTTTTCCAAACAAAGAAAAATGTGTTAAAGAAAGAACTTAGAACAGTCTTTCAAGAAAATTTCCTCAAATTTTCACCTGTAATTTGGAAGCCTGACTTTTTTTTTTCTGGTGTGGGGGAAAAAAAAGTTTACATACTGGCCAATTTTTACCAATCTTGAAAAAATGTCTTTCACTTGTCAACTTTTTGTTTAATCTTTTCCATCTTTATTGTGCATTCTTTCCTTAAATCACATCTCTCTAGTAAGGTGAAAAGATAACAATGGAGAAAATGTAGTACAGTGAGCGGAGGGGAAAAAAACACCACCAAAAATCAAAACAGACTGAATGTCCTTTCATGTTTGTGCTTATTTCAGGAGAAATTAGAAAGATTTCAAGCACATTGAGAGTTTTGGTATACATTTCTGTAAAAATGAATAATAGGTGCCATTCCATCCCATGCCTTCTTATCACTGACTTGTTTCTGCTGGTTTTAACTAAGCAGACATTAGAAAATAATAAATATTTTGTACCTATTGTATTAGAAGAATGAATATGAAAGATTTTTCACCCCAACAATTCACTTATGATCCCAAGTCACTGCCTGTAATTTCTACGACTCGACTTTGGATGTGGTTGTTAGGCAGCCAAATGACAACCAAAATGACAATTCTTTCGTGTAACTGCCTTCATTTATAGCCACACGGTGCCCACTGCCCTCCCCTGCTAATTAGGATACAGAAGGCATAACGAGCAATTTTATATTGGTCGTGTACAAGAATTAAAAAGTGGAAAAGGCAAAAAGAAATTCTGACTTCTGGCAGCTATGTTTGGAGTCAGCTCACCATCTTCTGGAATCACTGGACACAGTAATTAGATGCAGTGGAGCCCATCAATCTTTATTAATGCTGTTTGTAAAAATCAGAGCAGCTGCATAATTACATTCACATACCTGGTAACCGCTTCTTAATACAACAACTTGTTGCCCTTTTTAAAGCCACACTTCATTTTGAAAAATCATTGTTTCCAAGTGGAATTTCTGAACAACAAATACATTCTTTTCTATTAGAATTGGGGGGGGGAAGTTTTTATCATGTCTGAAACAGAGCTCACATTTTGAAAAGAATACCATTGATTGTACAGATCATTACACAACAGGCATTTCCTGAGCCTGCTGAAATCGGTTGGCAAAATTGCTATCAAAACAGGACTATATTCAGTATAACAATGCCCTTTTCTTCTGTAGAAAATGTCTGTTAGCTGATGAGACTATACTTGGCCAAAGTATCAACTCCATCCAGTGAAACCCCAGAGAAAGTTCTTCCAGAAAGAACTCTGGAGCTTCCCACAAACTCTTCTTTGCCAACAATGCAAGAAACCCGGCAGTAAGCATGGAAATGCTGTAATTAACAGTTTTAGAACACAAAATATGGGGTCCCATAGGAAAAAGGGTGCACTAAGCAGATTTTGCTACTAATTCTGTGATTGGCTACAGGATTTTGACATCTTTGGAGAGATTAGGAAGATTGACATTTTCAAAATTTTAAGTTGAATTGAGAATGTAAGGGCCTGAAAATATTATATGAGTTACTTTTTAGCTTTATATATTAATAATTCCAACTAAGATCCATCAGATATATCTGTGTATATTTGCTCTATCTATATTCACTTCTGAATTTTCAAGGAAGCTTTTTCACACTGTATTTGCATACAAGGTACTGTAGCATTGTTCCATACTGCGATTTCCCATTCTTTCTATACTGAAAGACTCTCTTATCCCAAATCAGGATTCCCCTTCCCATTCCACAGTGTAACAGAGGTAAAACAGCTATGATTCTCTAATATTAATGATTTAGGTCTAGAAACAGAACTGGCAAAAGGATATACTCTATCCTGGCAAACCAGTAAACTTGTATTTTCATTCTGCATTGGAAATTGCGCATCTTTTCAACATGTAACTTTCTTAAAATAGCCCATTTTTCAGGTCCAGAAGTTCAGATTCATGTTTTCATTAACAGAGACGTTTTTCTGCTTTGACCCATAGACAGAAGTGACCAACTGTAAAACATATAATGAAAAACGATTAACTGGTGCCAAGGTATCTCATGAATTTTTTTTTTATTTAATGGAACATGGTTCTTAACAGCTCCATAGCAAAACGCTTTTGTTTCCACAAGCAGGGAGACAGCCTCCTCCCCTCCTGAGAGGAGAGATGTCTTCTTCATACAGGAAGAAAAAGACAGTAGAATTTGCTACATGTCACAGTATTCAGATTTGCGTGTTCCCTGGCACTACAGTGAAGTGGATAGTTATTTAGAAAAGCAGCTCCACATTTGACACCGCAAAACGAATAACCCACCCGCTCTACATGTTTGACCCTTCACAAAGAAGCTCGTGAACATATTTATTTATCATTCCCTCTTGTTACTGTGCTCTGTTGTCTGAGTGTTCAGCATTCCATGGAAACTGGCACATTTTCTGCAGCACATTAAAATAAAAAAAACCAACCCAGCTAGAGAAAAACATAACCAAGTATCTCTAGGCTTACACCTGTTTATGCTGCTCATCCAGCAACAGCAGCCTCTGGGAGTTCCTGCCTGCCTCGAATCCTCAGTGTGAGAGATGCCTGCTGCTGCTGAGGAAGGAAATAAATCACAAGACTTTCGTCTCTGCACGTAGAGGTCAGTGCCCTCAAAATCAGTGCTATGCACTTCTTCTAAAAGGCCTGCTTGTCCCATTTGAGACACCTGACTGGAACCCCAGACGGACAGTGGATGTTCCTACTCCTGGCCCTCCACTGACTTCTGGCAAGTCACTTCATCTCTGTGCTTCTGGCATTTTATTTTTCATAATTCAGCATTTGTAATTCCAAAGAGACGTGACCAAAGAATTCTGTGAGCTAGCTACTACACTGTTGTCCCTCAGATGAAAAGGGAAAGATGACAGCCAGGCTAAAGCTACTCACATAATGCTGAGTGAGATGCAAGCAAGTAGTTGTGTGGGTTTTTGGCAAACTAAAACCTATCAAACTCATTTTCTTCACTACAGATCTCTTAGAGAATGGCAAAATTATTCTTTTCCCAAGCTATTTTAGCAGAAAATTTCAGGGTGGCCAACAGCATCATTGCAGCACAACACTTCTCATGACCCTTTACTAGGGTTACACTGCTGAAACAAACCACAGCAGAGAAAGCAAGTCCTTTGCAGCCCCGCTTATCCCCACTGTCTGACACACTGGAGACAAGCGCCAAAGCTAAAAGGGTAAGTTGTGACAGCGTGATGAGAAACTCTCACTCAAGCTGGAAAAAACTCATACCGTATAAAGAAACCCCATGGAGATACAGCTTAAATTCCCTATTTCACAAGCCCCTAAATTGAAGTCATATTTTTAGTTCTCTTCTTTTTTAAATACCCTGACTCCCTTCCTTCCAAAATGCCAGAAAAACTCTGTCAAGTTCAATTTCTGGGGGAAAAACCCACACACATCTCCAAAAATACAACCAACTTAAAAGAAAACCTCACCCTACACAGACACTCCCTCTTTCTCTAGTCCAAGTCTGTCTCTCTACTCAAATCAGGAATTTGTTGAGCTCATGGAAACCACCATTTTCTGTATGTTTTTCCTCAGTTACATGACCAGAACCCTTCTTGCTCCCTTTAGTAGTCCAAACTACTAAGCTAAAGGCAAGTGACTGTCCATGACAGGTTACAACGGCATCAAGGACTGAAACACTAATCTCACTGTATTCCTAAATTATTGTGAATACTCAAGTCTAAGCAGGGAGTGGCCAGATGGGAAATTTTGTAGAAACCATTTATTGAGAAAGGTGCTGCTGAAAGTGACACAAAGTCCCAAGATCAAGTTATTTGCTTATATCACCTGGGTTTATCTTTCTCACAGATGCCTTCCTCTGTATTTGAAAGAAACTCGGTTCCTTCATGCTCCATGAAATATTGCTGTATTCTCCACCAAATGAAGGAAAACAAGTCTTTGCAAAGCATCCAATGGATATGGACACTGTGTATCACACTAACACTTACTTTCCAACCAGGCAAACGAATTCAGATTAACTGTGACCCATAATTGCAGCACAGAAGCTAGGGAATGCAGCTTCTCACAAAATGCACACAGATCGTGCTCCGTGCAGGTTCATTTTCAAAAGTCAGCAACTTTCTGCATTGAAAAAAGAAGCAATGCTGAAATTGGTAAAGACTGTAAAGCCCTATTCTAGATAAAAGCAAAACCAAATCATGTTGCCCTTAAGCTATTATATTGACAGAGTGAAACTGCTGATTTCTAATCAATATATTCCAGCCCATACTGTTCCAGATCATGGCACTATTAATCCACCTGTTAATTCACTGGTGTGAAATACAGTTTTTCCTGTCTACACAGCCCCATTAGTGATAAAAGAAGTCCCAATTTTTTTTTTCATTAAGGAATTTCAGACACAGTCTGCAATATGCTTATCATATGCAAATGTTTTTTGTGCAATTTAATAACATAAACTACAGTATTATATTCAAATACCAGCTCATCAAATTTCATTTGGCATGTGGGAAAATAAAATTAACGGATGAGTTTCGATGCATAAACAGGATAAATAGATAGGATTCTGCTTCATCGTATTGAATAATTACATCCTGGCACAGTGCCCACATCATATTCATTATGAAGAGACTACAGTGTACAGCAAGCTGCCAAAGCCTAACTTTCTCATACAATGGCTAGATGGCTGACAAATCAGAAGTCTTACAGATTTGCTTACTATTTCTGCCCTGTACATTCCTGGAGATTTGTTGAACTGCAATTCCCCACTGTATTACCTTCATTAACCAGGGCTGCAAACAGAAAAGCTGCTCATTACACTTGCATTGTGCAAGCGTTCACATTGCGCTGACTGCACTCCTTACACCTCCCAGCTTGCAGTGGGTTCCCCTCCAGGTCTGTTCCTCAGTCTGGTGTAAGCACTGAAGAAGGCTGTCACCATTGTTTGCACCATCAGGAAACGCAGGGTTCTTCCCGTACTCCTGCTGCTGTGAGGCTGGGCCATCTGTGCAGCTTAAGAGGAATTTACACTTTCCAGATCTCTATCTTCTGCTATGTTTTTGCTTTGGAAAATACGCTTCACTTCTGGCATTGTCTGAACTACTTTATTCTGGTCTACCAGAAACATTCTCAACACCCAACATTCTACCTTATTTACAAAAAAAAAAATTAAAAAGCACCAGGCACCTAACCCACACACCATAAAAGGGAAGAATTCAGTTCCTGGCCACAAGAGCCACATCATCAGTCCTGCAGCAGATGCCACTGTTGGCAGCATTTGCTTGCCCAGCAAAGTCCACAGAGAATACGAAGTCAAATTTGTCATTTTTGAAATGCAGAATTTTTTTGCTTTCTCACAACAGTTTTTCTGCTGTATGTTTTCCTCCTTCCATGACACCACATATCCACGCCCTCATATTCTGCCCAACTGCCAGGTGATTCCCATGGAAATACCATCCACAAGATTAAAATGAAACATAAAGGATTTATAACCTGCCCATGGATATTGCTTTAGAATATACTTCCACCCAAACCAGTGGGATATTCTTAAACAAAGGTAGTATAACCTTTATGGATTTTTTTTTCTTGTTGAAGTTAAACTTGAAGGACCTAATAAACCATGCACAGCTATACAAAATCCTCCTTTGGGATTTTCTGTGGCAGAGGTGAAGACAAATCTCACTCTATCTTGGCTAATCTAGTTATTTGCCTGAAAAAATAATTAAACCACAAGTGCAACCTTATGTTACTTGCTCTGCATCTCTTCAGTGATAGACATTAAGGTGATTTTTTTCATAAGAAAATCAGGAAGACAGACAAAGAGGCCTAGCTGCTGGAAGAGCTAGAAGACCTAGCTGTGGATCCTGTAAGAGATTCTCCTCTAACAGAGATGTTCAAGTTCAGAAGATTGTCCCCTTTAGTGAATTCTTTATGTGACAAACCTAAACAAGATGAAAACACTCCTGTTTTAAGGCAAAGCAAAAAGTCAAGATGTCACCTGTCTAAAAGACAGAAATTAAAGGGACATTTGCTCTTCATTTGATGGAATCTGAACTGAAAACTGAACCAATGACAGTCAGGCACTGTTCTGACAGTGGACACAACTGACAGGTCTGGTACTGGGCTTTTTACAGGCAGCTTAAGATCAGGCAACTCTCTACATCTAGCCACAGCAAGATCACTTCAAAACACCCGCTAAAATCAATGACAGCTTATAAAAATAACTGGAATTATACCTGGATCTCTTAGCACATATACTGAAGGTTGAGGCTCTGTTTGGTTCAGTTTAGAACCCTCTCCAGTACATTTGAATGTTCACTGAAAGGAAAAAATAAATTATTAAAGTTAACGCAGGTTTTAAAATGTTTTCTTTGCAAGGACAGACTGATCTTAAACTGTGTAATGCCTTTTTATGGAGGATTTGAAAGTAGCATGAGGAGTTTTCTTTTACTGAAGCCAGAACAAAAGCAATCCAATGGGAGTACTTTGCTTTACATACAATATATATGCACTCGTAACAGTCTAAAAACCAGAAGCGGCTCTTTTGCACTGAAATAAAGCTAGAAAGAAAAAGGCTAATATTCTAATGAAGAACATGTTGAACAACTATTAATGGTCAAAATAAAACTGGTTCTTTACCACCTTGAAAACACCGTAACATTTGTTCCTAACCTGGCCTTATGCATCACTCCTTTCCATCGGGAAAAAGCCCCAAGAACAACAAACCATACATGAGTGAATTTCTGACTGTAATGGCAGCTGACTGTAATTACATTTCCTGTTGTCATTCATCAATCATCCCAGTTTTAAAAGACATCTTACTGTAATTTCATAGAAACTCTCAACTCCTCTACAGCATTGTTGAAATGACTGAAATATGAATACAAAGAGATCTTTTAATGTGCTGTGCTGGTCTCCAACCGTAACTATAAAGCTAAAAGAATGTTTGGCATCCTACTCTAATTTTACCTTCTCAAACAGCTGTAAAAGGTTGTCCACATGCAGCTAAGCTTTCTTTTAACAACAGAGGGGTAGGGACAGGTGTCCAACTTGGCATTTGAAGGCAAGCAAAGTCTGGAGATAAAGAGTGACCCACTTAAAGCATGTTCCACTTCATATCTTAGAAGGCATTACCCCAGTCTGACAGCGGGGTATCTGTTTTGAAATTTGAAATTGCTTTACTGTTTGCTCAGCATGGTAATGAAACGAAAGGGATCAGAGACCTGAGCTGTGACTGAGACCAGAAGAAGTTATTATTTTCCAGTAGCTTAAGAAGCCAGCAATGTCCTACTGCTTCACATCATCACTGCAATTTACAGCAGTTGTGCCCTTCTTTGTCTTTCAGTGAAAATGTTTCCATGATCACTGTGTTTGAAGGGGCTTTGCTCAGTGATGTTTAGCAGCACCATTTGAACTCTCTGTTGACTGAAATAGTGTATATTATTGTCATCAGCTGTCAAGCAACTTTGTACTTTTTCTGGGAACTTACACTTTTGATGGAGCCTGTTAGCAGATTTGTGTGTATGTGTGGAAGCTGAAGCTTGGTATTTCAAAGGGTTACAAACTAGAGTATGACAGCAGGCCTGTAGGTGACCGCACAGACAGGCACCTGGCAGAAAACCCACACCTCTCGTCAGGATCACAGACTGCTGCTACTTCCACCTGCAAGCCTGGAAACACTGTACTTGACATTGCAGAAGGACGCACTGCAGCACAGCTGAAGGGTGAATGCGGGAGAGCCTGCATTTAGGCATGCATCACTGCCCAAGCCAGGATCTGTTCACACCTCCTGCATCACCATTGCAGCACCCAGAGGTCTCCCAGCACAGGTAAGAGCAGAACATACCCAGGGGAAAAAAAAATCAATTGCTCTGAGCATGTCTAAAAAATCGGGGCTTGCTTTGCATCTGACCTTGTCTTATAAAAAGGTAAAATCTGTATTTAAAGTCTCTTCTTGTTGGGAGGAGGGAAGGGAGGGAAGGAGTGGACTAAGAGAAAGAGGAAGGGAGGGGAGAAAGGTGGGGAGGGAGGGAGGGAGGGAGGGAGGAAGGAAGGAAGGAAGGAAGGAAGGAAGGAAGGAAGGAAGGAAGGGAGGAAGGGAGGAAGGGAGGAAGGGAGGAAGGGAGGAAGATTTCACTGAGCACGGCCTCACCACCAAATTAATCTGGGACTGCCGCCTGTGATCAAGAACTGTTTGGGAGAATGGACCTTATTTTGCCTCTGTAGTCCCAGCATTCACAGAATCCTTAAGCACTTTTGAAGAAGGGTTTCGTATAAATCAGCATGGACAAGCCTCAGTTGGTGACTTTCCTCACGCAGCAGTTTTTTTCTTGGTTGAGATAGTTTTCCTAGTACTAAACAAAACACAAAATCAGATTTTTACATTATCCAAACAGAGCCCCTAAGAATGAAAGAGATGTTTATTCAGAGAGTGAAAGGTTCTTCCCTGGCAGAGTTTTGTGGTGGGTTAACACCTCCCTCCCCACACACCCCTCAGAGGGGCTGGAAGTGATCAGGACATGTTGGGTCCTCTCTGCCCTGCTCCTGGGCTCTTCCTCCAGGCTGAAACACTCATCAGGAAGACTGTCCTTGTCTGCCACCAGACCTGCTCCTGGGGCTGTTCCATGCTCTTCCCCCTCCTGCCCCTCACTCTTTTTCCTTTGCTCGTTTTCTCCTTCAGCAATTTCACCTTTTGTTCCATACTTGGCAGTGTATGGCTGGGGGCTGGGTTGGTCATGACCAGCTCCAGATGGCTACAGGGAGTCACCATCAGGCCTGGAGCTGGTGGAAGCTGTCTGGCAGTGGGCTCAACCAGCTCTGAGTGTCCCCCAGCAGAGACATGGACATTGATCACCCTCCAGCAGAGATCCTGAAACTGAGCCCAGACAGACACAGATAATACAAAGGATGTGATCGAGGGGGAGAGGGGAAGGAAGAAAATCAAGCTGACTGTTACAAGACGTGTTTGCAAGGGATGTTGGCATTTCTGTGTCTGCTAAACCACACAGCTCTGTGTGCCCAGCTTAAATTCCAGCAGGACTGGAGGACTCAGCATTCCCAATCTACTCATTCCCTGACCTTAGATGTTGTGGGCACTGATTCAAGCCTTTCTTCTCTGCCAGAGCTTGCAGGGAGAGGATGGCTGGCAACCTCTCACTGCCATGCAGAACCTGCCCCAGACCCTTCTCCCATTCCCTATCTGTTGGTCCCAGGAAATCTTTCCCAAACCGGGAGACAGGACAGGTTGACAACCTCCCTAGTCTTTTCAGCTCAGCAAGACGCAGGAAATCAAACTACCCTTGCATAAGGAGAAAAGGGTGATGTTGTCTCCAAGACATATAGGGGCAGAGATGATTTTCCTTCCATTGGGGCTGACTGCATAACACACTAAGTTCCAGCCATATTCAACAAAACTGACACCTACAAAGTTATGTATTTGTAGCCAAAGAAGAGACATTGGGCAACTGGACTGCTGTTAGATTTGACAAAAACTATGGCAGTGTGAGCAGGCAGGTAAACAGGAGCTGCTCATTGCAGGAGAAGTAGAGCTGGCCAAAGGGCAGCTGCTTTGCCTGACCTGTACCCTCAGGCTTGTGGCGCCTGTGCTGCCCTAATGAGGGCTCCACAGGAGCCTGGAAGTTTTGCTTTTGACCTCATTCATTGACTTCAAGGGAATTGTGGTTTCCTGTTCAGGATTCACACTGCAAATGGCCTCACCTCCTAAACTGAAAAGCCAGGGAATGCATTAACACTGTGGTTTTATTCACAAAAGAGACTTGTGTGGTATTAAAGGCAAGATGATTTGCAATAGAAGCAAATGCAGCACCTAGAGTGGTCCCAATAGTAAGAATAAACAGCAATAGTGAGTTTGGCTTGACCCGAAGAATTTTTCATTCAAACCAAATCAAATTTTCAGCTACACACAGAAATATTTAATATAAATACAATATCTCTCATTGTTAAATCTCAAAGAAAAGGCAGTTGAACAGAAGGTGATAATACTGTCCTTGGTTTTATTAGCTCTGCCATTTAAAAAGGTCCTAATTCAAAAACCCCACATGGTTTTGATGCAACCATTTAAGTTCAGACTGTCGCACAATTTAAAGCAAGGATGTATTCAAGTAGTTTGTTAAAACTTCATATGTAATTACAATCTCATTATGCCATACTCCAAACACCACAATCTTCTATGTTATTACTTAGCAGACCATACCTTTTCTCAGAGGTTTTTCTTTTGACAATACTGTGTTGGCTATTACATTTATGATGCAGGGATTTCAGATCTCTCTCTCTCTCCAGTCATCGCTATGATGTCTCAGTGCTTGGGTCAATCTTCCCTTAGGGAATAGTTGAGAACGAGTCTAACATGGCAGTGACTGGTTCCCAGTTATGACAATACTTCTCCGTGTAAGACCTTCCACAGCACTAGGCTTAAACTCTTCATTTACTGACATCTGTATAAATTGCACCATCAGTTGCTATGTGAGGAAGGTTAGGCCAAGCCTGGATGTTTCAGAAAGCCTTGATCACAAAGCTCTGTGTGCCTGCTCAAGTGACAGTGCTGTGAATAGCAACACACACCCCCAAGCACACTTTGCCATTGTTCTGTGCAATAATGCCTCCAAGACTGCAGGCAAGCTTCTCCACATTCACACGGCCATGACTCTGCAATAAACAGGTTTTCTAAACAGATTTAAGCTCACATCATTTCATGTGCTTTCAACATGTCCAATTCACATCTTTCATACATGCTGCTGTTTAAATAGGAGACATTTTTTTATCACCTTGTTGCTATTGCAAACCCAAACCAGAAATCAGCTGGAGATAAAACCAAAATAACCAGTGGTCCTTTCTAGGGATTTGGTCTTCATGTGTAAATCGGGCTGGCCCCAAATAGTTTTGGATTTGTTTATGAGGAGGTCACATCAGAGGTCCTATTGTGACATAGGGGACAGAGCAAGGTAAGGACAGCAATTAGATCTGCACTGTAATAGGCACACAAAACACCAGGAAACCAAATCACTTTCATATGCACAAACTCATTGTTTCTCCAACAAGTCCATTAGGAATCACTGGTCCTAAGAAGGGTCCACCCAGATAGGCAGCCTCACAGTCCTTTTTAGGTCTCCCTGCCCTTCCTGGACAGTATTGTCCTGTCCTCCTTCCTTCCCTGCCCTGCAGAGGGGGAACACCATACCCTTTGACACAAGACCAAAGATGTCCTGCTGGTCCTGCTGTGCCACCATGCAAACCCTCGCTTCTCTCCCATCACTGAATTTGCAAGCAAGGTTGCTCCTCTTAACCTAGATCTCAGCTAAAAGCACAGACAGATCCTCTGCCCTCGTGTCAGACCATTGACAATCTGCCTCTTCTGCTACTGGAAATATTAGCGGCTGCCGATCTCAGGCTTACAGCTCCTCTGTAGCAAGGAAATGTAAACATCTTTTCAGCAGGAGGTGCTTGCTTCCTTTCCAGGGCTAAAACCTTCTGCTGACAGCCTTCCTTCCCTCTATCCAGCAGGCAAACCCTGTGAAGAAGGACAAAACATTAAGTCCATATCCACACTGGCATTTCTTAACACAGCAGAAAAGGTTTCCCACAGAACCTTTTAGTTGTGATTAATGCTGTGAAGACATTGGTAGGCAAAGCATGGCTGGGCCAAAAAAGCACAAAGCATTTTTCATGGATGTCACCTCCAATTAATAGATAAATCTGCTTCAGCTATTTCCATCTCTCTCTCTCTCTCTCTCTCTCTCTGCTCTTGTGGCTCTCTAGGGAATTAAAGCCTCATAAATACATGCTTGTTTTTCTCCTCTGTACACAGAAATCATGCTCAACTTGGGAATTCCTTGGACTGAAATGGTTGGAGGTGAAAAAATATTATAAAGGAGCACTGTACATGTGCCATTCCAAGGCAGCATTATACCCTTTCCTGGAAACCTTGCTGTATTACATGGCTGAGAACCCTGGACCACCAAAGAAAATGAATGCTGGAAACTGTTTTTTGATGTTTTTTCAACAACAGAATGCTGTCTAAGGATAGTAATACCTTTATCTTCCAAAAAGCCATTGCTCAAAAAATAATTTTTACACCATAAAGGTTGACTTAGTACTTCTGCATAGTCCAGAATACTCATTAGTGTTCTTTTAAAAAAATTTGCATGTAGCATCCTCACTTTAATGGCAAAGCAATTGAGTTTTGCCTATGTGGAAGCAAGAAGCAGAGGAACAAGAAAGAAGAATAAGACAGAGCAGTAGCACCTAAAAAAAGCAAAGTCCTTGAGCAGAAACAGATTTTATCTACATCTTGTGTAGGGGATGGGCCCCTATGCGATATGACACAAAAAAATCATGAAGCAGGAGAAAACCCAACTTCCAGTCCATGCTTGCAGGCTATGGATGTATCCATCAGGGATGAATGACACTTTTAACCTCACCTTCTGCCACCTGAGATGCAGCTACCTCACAGTTTTACAAGTCCTACACTCTTAATAGTCTGGCTTGTTAAAGCTACAGCTGTGGGAGTCATGTGTCACTATTAGGAAGGTGAAATTAAGTTCTCTAGCTCACAGTTGCAGGGATAATGCTCAATCACAGAACATTCAGGGAATATGAAACAAACAAAAGCCAAAGGAAAACCAGCTGAGCAAAAAAAGTCTGTTCTAACTTTTTAACCTCCCAGTGCAAATAGCAGCAGCTAATAAGCTGCACAATCTGGCAGCTAACAAGTTTACCCAGACAAAAAACAACAACTGAATTTTCCTTATTGCCCATAGGGTTTGAAGACTTACTCCACTGTGTGTCCTCATGACTGTTTGCAAGCTAAGGCAGTGGTAGCAGGTACCTTTTTTCAGAGGTCAAAACCTGTGAAAGACTAGGACAACCCCCAATATAGCAAGGTCAGAGGCTGAGTTATAGCAGAACCTGTGCTCTTGAAGTTGCAGGGCGTTATTTGCATCACCATATCTGTTCTTCTTCCCCCAGACACAAAGCTTACCATTGCCTGGGGTCTCCTTTCTCTTCAACCCAGTCAAGCATGAGTGAGGGGACAGGGAAGCACTACAAGGAGCATTCTTCTACTTAATTGGCCTCTGTACAGTAACACAGGTCTTTGCTGACACAACTGGAACAAGAAACACAGCTGAGGCTACCTCTACACTACGCAAGTCACCAGAGCTTGTGGCTTCCTTTTTTTACATGCCTCAATTTTCTTGCAATATAGTCTTAGAGTTTCTTAGGTAAGGTTTTAGATAGATAAAACAATACAAGAAGTTAAAGGAAGTAACAGCAGGTAAAATAGCACCCTGCTGTTTGTATATATTTTTATGTTTGGTTTTGATAAATCCATGCAGTCAACCCCCAGAGCATAGGTATGAAAGCCAACAGGAATTCACCTGTGCTGGGCACCAAGAGATTAACATGACATGCAATAAACTCTTAAAAATGTAAGGTATTTTGGAATAAACGTAACCCAGAGTACATATCTGAGATTAAATCCAGCCCTACTAGGAAAAGGACGCAACTTCAATCCACCCAGCGTGAAATAAATTGCAGTAGCAGAGCTCTGGAAGGGAGACTAAACAGCTGGACCAGAGAATAAAGCAGCTGAGAGGATCTAAGGAGTCTGAGGGATGGTAGGTGAATAAAGAGGACAACAGGATGGATACTGAACCTCATAAATTAAATCTGTACTGCAACTGAGGAGAGCCAGAAAGCGTAGCAACACTCTCGGGTATCCACCCAAGTGTAGCTGCCAGTGCATCAAATATCAGGACCCAAATGGCATTTTATCATCCCATGTCCTGTGTGAATCAGTGCCATAATCTCAATCACCCTAAAACTTACTGGATCAATTGCTTGCTTCCCTCTCCATTTGTTTTTTTCTTGTTTATCTTCTTATACAGCAGAAGGCTTCATCTGATGTTAATGCCCATATTCCACATTGAACACATGAGATTTTCTGTCACCTCTTGCCAGCTGGCTCTAAAAGATGCCACTCAGTCAGCAACAAACCATGTTTCTGGTTTAAAACACTCCTTTCACCCTGTGGGCTCTAGAAGATAGCTGAACATGGAACACCATCTTTCAGAAAAACCCTCAATTTCTGACAAGCACACTTCTAAACAATGCTCAAAGGTTTATTATCTATATACTCATGAGTACCACACTGTGTATCTCTGTTTGCTCAGCCAACACAGAAACTTCCAAAATAATAAGCCAAATCAACAACCTTGTTCAAGAAATAAAATATTTTTGAAAAATTGTTACATCAAGCTGACATTTCTTGGATACTGACAGGAATAATAATAGGGTAACAATTAATGTACCCTATGCTACAAGCCTTCCTTGAAAGCACTGTCATTCCATCTCACCAAAATATTACCAAACTCAAATTACTATTTTTGTTATGGCCAGGTACATCTCTTGTGTTCTCTAGGCTCTACTCTCTTCCAGTTAAACTGGCAGGGCTTCAACGAATCCAGGGCTCTTCTCCTGACTGAGATTTAGGCCTCTACCCATTAACTGAAAAATTTCAGTCCTTGCCAGGGTAAAAAACTAACTACATCTTCTTTCAATGGTTTTCTTTCCTGGATGCAGCAAACCACCTGTTTTTCCACTTGTAGGCTTGCAAAGCAATGCCAATCACAAAGCTTGCCAGAAATGACAAAATACATATTTTAAAGTTAATCAAGCAAAATGGATTAAACTTCAAAGGCCTGATACACTCCAAGGTATGCTGAATTATAAGACAAATGTTGGTCTCCAAAGTCCAGTGATGCCGTCACTCTCAAACAGGAAAGCTGGCCAGAAGGGAAAGGGAAGACTGAGAGAATTGGGATTGTTCAGCCTGGAGAAAAGGTTAGTACTTAGAGCACCTTCTAGTACCAAAACGGGTTCAAAAGAGCTGGAGAGGGACTTCTGAGAAGGGCATGGAGTGATAGGACAAGGAGCAATTGAAAGAGGACAGGTTTAGGTATTGGGAAGACATTCTTGACTATGAGGGTGGTGAGGCAGGGGTGAAACAGGAGGGTTTACCTCTCAGGCTGCTTTGACTGGATCAGTGGTCACAGAGGACCAGAGCTCAGTAATACCAAAGAGAAGGAGGAGGTTAACAGTAAAATCCACTCCTATATATTAGTCCATCTCTTTACTGTGCACTAAGACTAATCAAGCACATTGAAATTAATTAAAAACTTAACCGAGAAACCTGATTGTTCTGAAAAACTGCATTTCTAAAACCAGTAATCTCACCTCTAAGCTTCTGGATGGCTGTGGGAGTATGAATCATTCTTAGTGGTGACAAAAAGGGTGAAGATGCACTGCTACTTATCACAGAGAGGTAGCTGCACTTCACCAAAACAGTTGCCACTGGTGCAGCGTTCCGTCTTTTGCATTTAGGGAAGAAAAGGGCTCTCAGACTTTGCTTTGCCTGACTCCTACAGATCCCTCCACTGTGACTATGGTGAAATGGAAATGTTTCACAGCATGAGCGAGATGTGTTGTAGACATTAGTTTTGGTATCACTCCAAAAGAAGGTCAGTGCAAATAAATGTACACTGTGAAATGAGAAGGATAGAAGAGGTTAGCTTTGATGCTTTTCCAGAGAGAGTCTAAGTCAGAGGGTAGAAGGCAGAAGTGCAGGGAGGTTTCAAGCATGAGTTTGTACCAGAGACAAAATGAATCCCACGACACAGGCAAGTGGAATCCATCAGAGAACCCACGGGGCTAAGTTCTGCTGTTCTTCACAAGCTTTCACAGAGATGACAGAGACGCAAGTGTCAGAAGAGCCTGGCCTGGCGTCTCCAGCTGGGCTTGTGTGCAACTGTGGCTGTATAAGGTACATCTGGACTGGCAGCAGAAAACAGCACTCACAGCTGTTCCTGGTGAGGCAGCTGTGCAAAGGTCAAACAGCAGGTTTTCTCACAAAAAGAGGAAAACACACCCTCACAGGGAATGGCAGAGATGATAAAAAACACTGGAGTGCCAAGATATTCTCCCACCTTTTACCCAAAGACTGCAGGCCTTCCAGAGGAGAAGCAATTTAAGTGACACTGGTTAATATTCCGCTTGAAGTCTGCACTCATCTGAAGAGAGGGATGGCAATCACCTCATTAATGTAGCAGCCTTTTGGTGAAAAGGAAACCTGCTACATAGGAACACACCTCCATCTTAAACAAATCTACAAGAGAAGACTCTATGGCACATGAACAAATTTCATATAATTTCCTATCATTTCACATATCAACAATTTTTCTTCTAAATTTTCAAATTCTTACAATTTCTTCCATTTCATAATGCACAGAAGGGAACTGCATTTCAGTTTTATGTGCTGGGTTTAAAAACCCATACATTAGAAGAGTACTGAAGTTGGTTTCCTTGAAAAATTTTTCATTTTGACCATGGTAATTGTTCTTTCCTCAAAACCTATTTTCAAAACCATTCTAAAAAGGACTACAGCTTCTTATTAAAAAAAAAAAAAAAAGAACACAAGGCAATTGACCTTAAACATATTAAACATATTTTTTCCCCTACAGTTTTGAGAAAGAAAACTTCTATAATTGGCATATCTCATTAGCAAACTCAGCTATGCTACGATAGTAATAAGTGGGTAGCAAAGTGAGACTAAAATTTTTAAGTGCTTTTTGTTTCTAGGCTAATTTTCCTTATATTATCTGGACCCTCAAGGGATACAGCAGCCAGTCCTGTGGTCTAAGCCATGATAAAAACACCATTCCTCGGAAAAATTTCCCTGTTACATTCCCTCTACTTTTGTCAAAAGCACTGTAATTCTTTTATCCAGCCTCTCCTTTCACATCCACATCTAGACAACACACATCTCTTGTGGGACCCACCTCAAGCTTCTTCAAGCTCTGAAAGACACTAGGATTGCTTTTCTCAGGTACCCTACTCAGGATGATGCTCACAAAGCAAGTAGTCACTGGAAATACAAGCAGCCCAGATGCCTGACCTGTGCCCAGTCAGCAGCAGATAAACTACTGGGACTGGTATAAAAGCATCAGAGCAGTCACGAATCACGCTCAATATCCCACCTGACAGCAGCAGCCTCCAGGT
Source organism: Corvus kubaryi (assembly GCF_017639235.1). Classification (NCBI taxonomy): domain Eukaryota; kingdom Metazoa; phylum Chordata; class Aves; order Passeriformes; family Corvidae; genus Corvus; species Corvus kubaryi. The sequence continues at coordinate 874,715 of NW_024581038.1, forward strand.
GCTCGGAGGGTGGTAGCAAACTGCAGGAAAATAAACTTACCTACAGCCTCCTCCTAATCCCTCGACAGCCAGACTCGTGACCTAAATGCATCTGAGTACCCACCCTTTCTACTTCTGTCAACCTAATTTATACCCCCAGCACTTGCTTTCTGGCCAAATCACCAAGAAGTGAAACTTCCTGAAGAAGTCACTTTGGCATTAACAGCTTTTCAGTGTGATGCTACACATTTCAGAAAGCTTCAGGCCTTTTTTTTTTTTTTTTTTGGTGTAGAGAAGCTAATTTGAGTTGATTGTCTTTCTGTAAGATTGTGAGGCCAGGAGACAACAGTAGCAGAGCAGAGTGGAAGGTGACAGCAAAAAAAGAGTTGTGTATACACTGAGGGCTGACTTAAAACAACCAAACACACATTTGGCTGGAAGAGAAATGCCTTGGTAAATTGGTGTTCATTGTTTCACAGTATGCACAGCGCATGTGCTTATAAATGAACTGTACTGTGAAAATGTCCCCCAGAAAACATTTGAAATCAAGGCAAGATAGTCCATTTGTTTAATTATTTATTTTAGGCATTCATTAGCCTTTTTCATGGTAAGTAAGATAAAACTTAAGTTGTTCCAGGGGAGATTTAGATTGGATATTAGGAAAAATTTCTTCATCAGTCAAGCACTGGAACAAGCTGACCAGGGAATGTGTTGGAATCACTGTCCTTGGAAGTGTTCAAAAAACATGGAGATGTGATGCTTAGGGACATGGTTTAGTGGTAGGCCTGGTAGTGTTCAGTCAAAGGTTGGATAGGATGATTTTAGAGGTCTTTTTCAGCCCTAATGATCTATGAGTCTATGTTTGAGGGGAGGGTGCACTTGTAAATAGTGGGTCAAACCCTGACCCCACTGAATCAGTAGAAGCTTTGCCACAAAGTTGAAGAGAACCAAAGATCTAGTAAATTCTATGAGAAAAACATAGCAACAGTAAGAGGAAAGGTGGTCTGAAAGTCTCTTGCAGCATAGTTTCTCTAAGATGTGAATGAGTGGATGTCCAAGGGTCTATAATTCAACAGGAAAAGTGGATACCCACAGATTTATTTGCCATTTATTTTTTGCTCCTATTTAATTTTCAGGTCTGTAACAATGGCCAGGATGGGAGCTGCAAGTCTTATCACCAGAATGAAGATTTCTGAAAAATTAGCTTTTTTTAAGTAATACAACCATTGGAAAGAGTTTGAGTGCCTACATTAATCACTGCTTAACCTGAGCAAACCAGAAATCAGAGGAAAATACAATTACTTTTCTATTTGGCTTAATTTTGTCCCACGTAATCCACCTAATGCCATGCAGTACATAAAATTTAGGCTACATGCACAGGGTTATATTTCACCATTCACACAAGACATGAGCCATCTTCTGCTACAAACCTGTATAACTCCACTGGCTGCAGTGAACTAGGGCATTGTCAGCAGAGCAGTGCCATGAGCTGCATGCACAGACAGAAAGAGAGAGGAGAAGAAACGTGTGCTTCTCTGGAATATACTTTTAAAGCTTAGATACCCTTTTAGAGGATGTTCCTGAGACAAGACATGTGTTACTCTGTTTAGAACATCAACAAAGGAAACTCCCTGCCTGCTTGCATAGGAGGTCAAACCAAGAGCACATTCTGAGGGCAGTGGCAGAGTGGAGCTGTAAATGCTGTAGGCACACCAATAAAGGAGCATGGCCATAATCCTGATACAACAGCTCTGTGTTATAGGGCTGGTTTAGAGATATGACATTCTCTGTTAGCATATGCATGAGTTGGTAAATTGTTTGAGCTTGGTCCACTCTAGAAAAGCTTTTTGATTTGAGGCTTTTCATTTCAGCAAACAGTTTTACTGCAGCCAGTTTTTCAAATTGTCAAATTATCTTTCTGAGTAAATATAGTACTGCTACAACACATAAGAATGAGTGAGTCAGTAAACATTTGATTTTTCCATTTCCTGAGATGTTTTGTCTGAATATCCAAACTGGGAACAAAACTGAAAAGAACCTGATATTTGGCAGCCAGGCTGTTGAGCACTTTGCCACTGAACACCTGTAAGTAAACAAACCCCAAAAGACCTGCACAATTTGGATAGTCACATTGAAGTATTCATTTAAAGCAGAAAAAACTTGGAAGTTCTGGTACATGAAATGTTGTTGAGGAGGATGAAGGAAATGGACATGACTGGTTTGAGTCCTGAAGTGGACACCTCACACATCCGGCTTGAGGGCAAAGGGCATGGACAGAGGAGAGAAAAATGCTTTTTTCTATTACAAGAGGATAGAGGAGATGACAAGGGACAAAGCACCACATGAGAACCCAGGATGGCCTGAGGCCTGGGAGGACTTGGGTATCCTGATCTCCTTCACCTCTCTCTGCTCATGAAGCCATTCAGTGCCAATCAAAACCCATACAGGCATTGATACTACCATTTCACTGGAGCACAGGATGCACACATGTCAAATGTGCTCTGTCCTGTGATTTGATATGAGCTTTACTTGAAAAAGTGCTCTCACTGTGCTCTCTCTGTTCTCATTAACATACCACTGACTGTCTGACTCACTCACCTCTTGCAAAACCGTGTAGATTTTATTCCTGATTTCTATTTCCCTTGCTGAATGCTTTAAAATAGAGATAAATAAATAAACTTTCCCCTTTTAATTTATTTTTTAAATTACCTGCATCACCGACTGGCTTCTGCTGAAGATCATCAAGCTAAATGAAATTCTACAAGCAATAATAGTCAGAATTTTGCTATGGCTATCCACCCATACTTTGAATAACAAGGAAGAGGAATGCCAATTTTTAAGTTATTGCATTTTGTTGTTCCACAATACAGTAATATTTTTTTTAAATCATTCCACCTCACATCATTGCAAACAGCAAGTGTGCTCTCCATGCACTCCATGGTAAAATTTAGTATGAGACCTGTGTAATGGGATTTAAAGCTGAACAGCTGTTTTGCTAGCCCTCTGTACCAGGGCAAACATCTTAGAACGAGGAATCAGCATGATCTCAGCAGGAAATTTGAAACCAGAAAATACGTATCAAAAGAATAATGAAAAGTAGACTCTTACTCAACAAATCATTCTGTTCTTTTGAAAATTACCGTTTTTTAAAGTCCTCCTGTCTTTGGAACTCACATTGCTCACACTTAGAAGCCAATTTTCCTGCCCCATAAGAGGAATAATGCAACCAAGCATCTGCTCTCTGCTGAGTGCATTTTAGATCTCTGAAACCATTTCATTGAGTTATTCAGCCAAGAGCCCCATGAATAACTTTGGACCAGATTAAGTCATCTTTCATGACTGTGAGATACATCCATCAGAAAATTCTCTGACAGCAGCAGATATTGTCTCTACTGTATAAATGAAGCCAAGGGAGTAATTCCTCTTAAGATAAATGAAGCCTTGCCATTATAAAAGGATGGCAACATCAAGAAAATGTTATGAAGATGTTAGTTTCCCAAAAAGAAATGACTGAAGAAGAAAGGGGTGTATGTTAGCCAAGGTGATGTCTGGTAAGCAAATGAAGACTCAAAGAAAGAAAACCAAAAACCAGTCTGTCCTAAAACACTAGCCAAGTAGATATTTCTAGTATCCAAAATGAAACTTTTAAAAATACTTAGGGAAAAAAAAGGAAAAAAAATTTATAGGGCTGGTGGGCTGCAAGACATTATAGAATGAGCTCCTTCTTGAAATGGACTAATTGATGTCATAAGAGATTTGTTTTTCCTTTGAGCACCCCACTGGTGTTGATTCCAAAGACATGAGCATTTGATTGGATAAATGACTGCAGATTAATTGCAGGTCATTATGCACTGGAAAATACAGACTGCCGTTCCAGGAGATGCAGAGCTACTGATATCAAAAAATGCCAGCAAGTTTCTTTAACATTTCCTTGACCCAAATATTCTTATTTAGAGAACAAAGGCTGCAGGAGGACAATGAGTTTGATAATATTTGCTCTTTTTTTTTTTTTTTTTGCCATTCCAGTCAGGGCTTCTTTCTGTTTAACTTTGTTCAGACTGCCATTAATATTTCTTCATGCAAATAACTTATTAATTACTCCTATGGTGATTAGAAGTGAGGTCTGCTATCATGCCTAGCCAACAAGATTGTTATGTGTTGGGGTCCCTCCCCTGCCGTGTAGCCCTGGGAGAGGGGCCCTGAGGGCACAGACACGGGGTTTCCCTGCCCCTGCTCAGCCTCGTTCCCATTGGTTGGTTTGTGTTCCCTGCGCGGGCAGAAGGACCCTTGGTCCCGTGACTGGAACAGTTCCTGGGCAGAGCTCCGGCCATGCGGCTGGAGAAATAAACATCTCTGAAACAGCTATCAAGAATCTGTCTGTCCATATATATTTCCTTTCCACGGGACTCCTGGTTTGATATATGCGTGTTGCGGTATCCCCACTGCAACAAATGGTGGAGAATTGAGAGCAGAACGATCCCCGATCCCTAAGCGACTGATTTGTGTGAGTAAACCCTGGAAACTTTGGATTCCTCTTCTTGGTTTTGCTTTGCTATTCCATATCTAAACTATGGAGGAACCGTGGGAAGACTCTTGGCTCTCCGAGCCGCATATGGACATTTATCTTAAACTTAAAACGATTCTTGAACAACGATTTGTAAATTTTAGCTTGATTCAAGCTCAGAAAGAACTGAAACACTTCCTGGCATGGTTGTTTAAGAACTTTTTCTATGTTTCTTGGGATTTAATTCTTACCAAGGGCTTTTGGAAAACCGTTTGGACACAGTTAATATTTGAGTCAAAATATATGCCGATGGAAGAATATTTTCGTGAATATTATTTAGTTACCGAGACTGTTGAGCAATGTCAGCTGTGTCTTGGCGAAGGGAAGCCTAGCGCAGGGACCGTGTGGCCCAGGCCACGTGCACCGAGCGCTCTGCGAGCAGCAGCGAGGCAGTTCCCGCGTGCGGGCAGAGCCACGCGAGCCGCAGTGTCGGTGGCGGAGCGAGGCGTGGCAGGAGCGGCGGGACCCGGCGGTGCCCGCACGGCACAGCACAGCGCGTGGTGGAGCGAGCCCCGTGAACGCCCGACCGAGAGGGGCGGCGCGCGGGCGGCGGCTGGCGGCGGTGGAGCAGAGCCGCGCCCAGCCGAAACGCGCGCTGGAGCAGGGCACGGGGGGGTCATCGCTCGGGGGCCCGGCCGAGATGTGGGTGCAGCGCCCGGCAGCGGCAGCGAAGCTGCCACCAGAGGAGGCGACGCACGGAGAACTGAGCGGCGCGGCCCGGCCCGGCCCGCACAGCCCCGAACGCGACCCCGGGAAGAGCGCGCAGGCACCAGCAGCTCCGACAATTCCAACACGGGAGCGACCGAAGGAGAGAGCAAAGACGCAGCGAGACAGAAAACAGCAGCCACTCGGAAAAAGATCATAGTAACTAAGATCTTAGGGATAGTAAAATGGTATAATGTTAAGCAAAATTATGGTTTTATAACAAGGTGTGACAACCAGCAAGACATATTCGTGCATAGAACTGCTATTAAAAAGAATAACCCTGAAAAATACATCCCAAGCTTGGGAGATGGAGAGGTGGTGCAATTCAAAATTATACGAGGTAGAAAAGGGTTACAAGCATCGCAGGTCACTGGGCCTGATGGTGTTCCTGTAAAAGGCAGTATATATGCAAAAAATCGTAGTCATGTTAGACAGTATCTCTATTGTAAGTCCCCCCTACAGTCTCCCTTTCCTAATCCCACCTTTCCCTTTTACCCTATGTCCTATTACCCCCAGTGTATTCCCAATCCGTTTTTTCATCCATGGTTTCCCTCACAAAACCATGCTTTTGCCAACTGTTTCCCCAAAAATCCCTTTCCAATGCCGAGTGGAGGATGAAAAGGGGGAGGGAAGAAGTTAAACCCTCTCCTGCCTCAGTTTCTCCACAAAGCATGCTCAGAGAGTTCTGTCTCCCTTCTGTCAGCCCTAAGATGTTCCACAGAATCTGTTTGGACATTTAAAGACTCAGGAGGCTGGCTTGTTTTGTTTTGAAACTGTTCTTGTTATGTTTATCCAGTTGTTTTCATTCTCCTTTTATTAAAATAAAACGGGTGAGGTGTTGGGGTCCCTCCCCTGCCGTGTAGCCCTGGGAGAGGGGCCCTGAGGGCACAGACACGGGGTTTCCCTGCCCCTGCTCAGCCTCGTTCCCATTGGTTGGTTTGTGGTCCCTGCGCGGGCAGAAGGACCCTTGGTCCCGTGACTGGAACAGTTCCTGGGCAGAGCTCCGGCCATGCGGCTGGAGAAATAAACATCTCTGAAACAGCTATCAAGAATCTGTCTGTCCATATATATTTCCTTTCCACGGGACTCCTGGTTTGATATATGCGTGTTGCGGTATCCCCACTGCAACAGTTATGGGTTTTAGAAGAAAATAGAGTGTCTCAGTCTTCTATTTCGAGAGCTGTTAGAGTGGCAGGAAAATCTGCCTTTGGTGGTGCTTTTTCCATAGGGACAAATGCAGTGACTTCCTGATGTGAGGCACCACAGGCAATGCTGAATAAATGCAGTGCACCCAATTCATACCACTGCTGCTCTGTGGAACACCAGCTGTGCTTTCCCTTCTCTTAAGGAGACTACTGAATCCAAAGACAAGAGCAGCAGAGGGGCTGGGGAACAGTTTTGGTCATCAAATCTAGTGGGTAGTTTCAAAACTGAACTCTGGGTAAATAAAAGAAACTGCAAACCATAGAGAGATAAAACAGTGATACAAAGCAAATATAATATTTCAGTGTATCTGAAATGACACCATATTTTCCTCCTGTTAGCAAGAAAACAGCTTATGGATTTGGTCAACCCAAAATAATTTTCTTCCCAGCTCCTAGTTATTTCCATCACTGAACCACAAACTCATGAAATTTTCTCTAAAAATCCAAATAGTGAACACAGATATACACACAAACAGAATTAGCAAACATAGGGGTCCTTCACGAGATCCTTAATTTGTTTTCCTACTTCAAACTCCACATCCCTTCTCTAGATACCAAAGTCAAAAGTAGAATCTTCTCTGTCAAATTCATGGCACTAACACAATACAGTAAAACGGAAAAACCCTTGCACTCTCAACCGGAAATAAACAAAGAAAATAAACAACCCCCACCCTCACTAATGCTATTCAAAGTGGTATATAATTTTATGTTTGCAATTATAAGTAAACATAAAACAAGGCCTCCAAAAACATCCCTGCAGAAAAAAAAAATTGTATGCTTAGTATTTCTGCTCAATGTTTTGGGCCAGAACTTTTCAAATCTGTGTAATTTCTGGCAGAAATCTGTATGTTGCAGAATTTTATTTTGCTATGGAAACTACTTGAATAAGAGAAACAAAGCCATAGACCAACTATTTCTAGTCAAAATTTCCTCCTCTTTCATGCAAATCATACAAGTCCTTGAACAGCTTCTCTTTAAAGATCATCTCCTGCGGCACAGGCACAGCTTTTCTTGCTGAACACCTGTGAATTAGTAATATTCTGCAAATGCCTTGCATAATCTGTGAGTGGATGCAAGCGGTGCACAGCCAGCTCCCCCAGCCCTGAGAGCTGAGCCTGCTGACAGCCCGTGGGCTGTCCAGGTGCCATCTCTCTGATGTGGATTACACCTCCTCTGGGATGGGCAGCAGGGCAGATTAACATGGCCTTCAGCCACCTCAGCAGTGCTGTTAGAGCTTCTCTATCAAGCTCAAACTGAGTATCACCGAACCCCTCATTTCCTTTCCTTCCACAGCTGCCACTGTCCTTATCTAACCTCAGGTACCTGAATGTTTCCAAGCTGTTTCTCAGATGTTTGGGTCACTGGCTGCACGCACTGGGGCATGCACAGAGGCAGCAGCAGAGGTACCGTGTTTGACAACCCCACATAAACAATGGCCTCCCTCCACTCACTGCTGTAATGGTGCCTGAAATGATTATGCACAAATGATTTGTCTCTTGTGTTTTTGGCAGCCTTACAGTAGTAATGTGGTGGCCACAACCCATGACCCACCTCTAGTTTTCCCAAGACCACAGGCTGCGCCAAAGGGCTGCCCTCTGTCTCATGTTCTTCAGCACAGAAAACCAAGCTGCAGCCATGAAGCCAGGTCACCAGTTAATGGCTGGAATGGATGATCTTACAGGTCTTTTCCAGCCTAAATGGCTTTATGATTCTATGTCTGCATTCAGAGTACATCACCTGTGTAGCCAGCAAATAGTCGGGTCTCAGCGAATGCCTCAGGAAGCTGGGTATTTCTTGAATGGCACTTTATTTTTATGGTATTTGAATTGCTGAAAGACACTACCTGCTTGTGATAGCTTTCATGACTGGCAAATTGCGTTACATCTTCTCACGTCTTTCCAAATAACATTCAATGTATTCTCAAGATAACTGAGAACAATTTGTGTCAGTGATGCAAGGATGTGAAACCTTCATCAGTTTGTGGCTCACATTTCCACTGCGGAGAACTGAAATTCCCTTGACTCAGCCCAGCGTTGGAAGTATAATGCTGGAGACTGGTTTCTTCTGCCTGACCTGGTCCTGCCTACAAGGAACATACCCACTATCAACATGTATTTTTTAATAGCCCATTCTACCAGCAATTCAAATCCCTGAATACTCCAGTTGCTACAGTGATCCAGTGACAAATAATTTTGCACACCCAGTTCTTTAAAATCTGTTCCACTTTTCACCATGGTGGATTACAGCCAGTGGTTCTGCAATCCAGCAAAGGTTTGAGCTACTTGAAATCTCCCTAAGTCACACCAAAGTGGTGGGCACACTCTACTGTTGCACACACATGCCTTTTCCCTGCTCATCAACAGCATTCCCAGCACAGTGACCAGCAAGACACCTCCTCAGGTGTCTGCATCAAAAGCACTGTGGTGCTCCGAGCAATCTGCGGGCACAGCCCTTAGAAAGAAACAAAATACATTTGGGGACACTTGGATACAAATGGCATTTGGGGACAGTCTTCTGGGGCTGTTACCCCTCAGCCCTGTATTTTGCAGGCTGTCCTGCTCTTGTCCTGCTTGTCCTCAGGTCTGCTTGCTGACCATGGCATATCACGAGGTAGGAGAGCTTCAGCACAGGAGACCCTGAGCTTGTACTGCAGGTTTGCTCTGTGAGAGGCAAGACTCCTTCACAAGACTCTGCAATCTGTGTAAACTCTAAATTGTTCTTCTGGCTTCATTTATCCAAATACAGCATTGCCATCGCAACAGTGTTATTCTGACAGGTTAATGAGTGTGTTGCACTGGTATTACAAGGAAGCTTTGAGCATGAAAGAGAGTGATTTAGGTGTTCTAGAGAAGAAAAGGCATCCTTTTAAAACTGCTCTTCATTTTTCCAGTACCTTGCCTTTCTCCCATAAATTATTCTCATGGGATGTTCCAAAAATCTCAGGTGTATTATATAAAGCTATATTTTTCAAGTTTATTGCAAAATACCTCATCTAATTAAGAACAAATACTTAGTTTCTCTTCAGCTTGTGTTACTAAATGTCCCCCTCCATGCACAAGGAACGAAACACAGTGTGGAACAAGCAGAAAAATAAGTTACCATAGAAGAGCTACCAGCAATTACTCAGCAAATACAATAAATTATTGTATATGTGGAAATTAAATGTACTTCATTTTGTTGTCACTGAGTATTTTACAAGCGTGGGTGACAGAAGCACAGAGCAGCATACAAATGTGATACGACTGCCTCTTGCAGTGTGTGTGTTTCCATTGAAGTTGGATTTTTTTTTTCTCCTCCTCTCCTTTTGATAGATTTAAACTGATGGATGGTGAAGCAAGATTCCGAATTAACTGGAGCCTCAGCTAAGCAGCAAAAAGCAGCAGAAAAAACATCTGTGGAAATTTCATACTGCAGTCTCATGCTCCTGTTTGAGTTACTCAACAGAGCAGCCCTTCTAAGAGGGTCCAACCCTCATCTTCTCTAGAAATCTGCTAGTTTTGACAACCTCTAAGAGGCTTTCATGTTCACTCATATGAGATTCTGCCAGGCTCAACTGGGCACAAGATTCAGACATGTTTCTGCAGACTTATACATCATGTGTCTTCAGACAGGAATGCAGCTTGATTTTGCAATTGTGCAGAGTTCAATTCCAAAATCAGTTCCACCTTCTGAGTCTGTAACAGTAGACTTAGAGCTATTAAGAGAGCTGGTGTCTCACAGGTGTTTGCCATGATTTCTGTAAAACCTCTTTGTCTTCAATGGCAAGAGCCCTTAATTATAAATGTGGCTCCTCCATTGCATAACTTTTCTGAGCAAAGGATCAGCCTTCCACTTGCTAGAGCACAGAAAAGAGAAAACAAAGACAAAGAAGGTGTGTATTGTCAATGCTATTTAAACAAATGGCTTAAAGGAGTAGAGGATGCATGGCAGTGGGGCAAGGTAACTACCCTATATGGTCAGGAATAACACTGACACCCTCAAAACAAGAGAAGCAAAGGATAGTCAAGCCCCACAGCTAACTTTAAACTTCTATCTAGCAGACACAATTCTGTTATTTTGGCAATGAGTGGTATGACTTTACAGTTCATGCCAGTCCTCAGATCCCTAGAGGAGATGTTAAATCAGTGATCAGCACATTTCTACACATGGATTTGCCTTGAAGCTAATTCCCGTTCTGGTTAAGATGCGAGAATCACACAGCACAAATCCTTCGGGAAAATGGATCAAAACACTGTCTTATACATATAAGCCCATTCTGCCCCCACTCCTCAATCTGTGGCCACCCCTTTCTGACTAATTATGTCCTTGATCACTCCTGTACAACTTTCACTATAACCACGAAGTATGGCAGCTCCGCAACACAACCCAGATGCTGTTATGGGATGTCCTGTACCCTGCACTAACAAAGCTGAAATAAAATACAGAAAACCCACTTTGATAAGGAAAGTTGTACTTCAAGAGATTGGATAGACATTAATCCACTGGCTTATTAGGGAAAAAAGTAGTGCAACAAGTCAACTGTACAAATGATGCTACCCTCCATTCCCTAGGACTGTGTGGAGTTGCCCCCATCACTGTTACATGTGATTCACAGAATCACAGGGTTAGAAGGGAGCTATAAACACCATCTGCCTGCAGCCCCTCTGCCATGAGAAGCAACACCTTCCACTAGACCAGGTTGCTCAGTGGCTAGAACACTTCCAGGGATGAGGCATCCACAACTCTGGGCAACCTCCAGTTCTGCCCCACCCTCAGAGTAAGGATTTTTTTCTTCTAAAATCTAAATAAACCTACCCTGTTTCAGTTTGAAACCATTCCCCCTTGTCCTGTCTCTACATGCTCTTGTAAAGACATCTGATCGTTTACAACACAGGCCAGCTACGCTGCTCTGTTTTGACAGGTACAGGATACCAACAAAACAGGTTTTCCAAAAAGGGAGCAAACAGGTGAACATTGACCCCATATCTAACAACCCAGATAATGATTAGTCAGTACACAGTAGAAGTCAGATTCTGTAGCATCTCTTTTTCAGCCCCATGTCCATCCAACAGACGTTGATGGTAGCACAATTTTAACAAAAGCATGAGATTTTCAAAATCAGGGCATTGTGAACAACAATGCCACTCACAATAGGTCTCTCAGCTGCTGCCAAGCGAGCATTTCTGAAAACTACCACTGAAAAGCAAGTTTCATCCTGGATTTGCAAACCTAGCAAACAATACCTGAATAGGGAAGAGAGAATGTGTGAGCAAGCTGCAGCACCAACTTTGCACATCAGTAGCAATAAACATGCTGGTCATTATTTTTGTGTTTATGCCCCATCCAAACATCTACCTATTAAAAACTCCAAGAGCTTTAGGTGTTCTGCAGAAAACAACTGTGCTTGCAAATTGATGTTGGCACCTAGTCTTTTCAGTGATCAGATTGAAAACAAAACAAAACAAAAAACAAAACAAACCGAACAAAAAATGCCCTGAGAATTGTACAGGGCTAAGTCTGAAGAATTCAAAGTAACACCAAGCTGGGCTATCCGAAGAGCATGGAATTCCTCCAGAGCTGGGAAATTCAAAGCACAGAGCATCACTGACACCCAGGCAGAGCCACAGCAGACACTGTGCAGCAAGTTCTGGAGAACTAACCTCTCAGCTGCCAAACACAACAGAACACAACTGAAATGGTTTAACTCACATGGGAATCTCAGCTGGGAAGCAATGGTCTAAAAACAAAGCAAAGATTTCAAATTAAGTCATAATCTGGGGTGTCCTCACTTACTTCCTAGGAAATAAGCATTCTGATTTCAGTCACTTAAACAAGGTGGCACAGCTGATTTTACCACCCTTGTGTGAAAACTAGTGGAGAGTTGACCATATATCACAGACTTGCTGGGCACAAATCAGGAGAGAGAGAAAAGAGGCTAAGAAGTCTTCTGGCATCAGCACTACAGGATTTATCTTTGTTCTACCTTTATTTTGAGGAAACAAGGATGGGGAAAAATAATCTTGGAGGCAGATCTTACTCTTGAAGAGTCACCATCTGAAAAAGTTTCTTTCACCATAACTTCACCCAGTACACATAGGACAGCATTAGGGGATTAAAGAAATGTTTCTTTTAAGCATTGATCATAGGTAGTTGTTTTCCATCAGAGAAGTTTTCATATCTCAAGGGTCTAGTGCCACAATAAGTGACAATTCCACAATAAAATGCCAAAGTGATATTCACAATAACGCCTTGTGAACACAATTGGAAAAACACATCCTCCATGATGTTGTATTATCCACACAACTGTGAGATATTTGCGGCTGTCAAAAGTATTAAGAAGATAAATTAGAGCATGAGAAAGTAGGCTTATCAGTTCAACATACTATCTGATGGAAGTAATAATTACAGAAATGTTTGTCAATTTTAAAAAACAAACAAACATTGAAGTACAATGGTAGACAGATTCTTATCATTGAACAAAGAGGCAGGGAAGAGTGAGCAAAGAAAAAAAATATTGAAGCTTTTCATGACAACTAATGCTGTCAAAGAAAATTGAGGTACAGTACTAAAAAATTAGCTAAAAAATTAAAACTAAAAAATTAAAAATCAAATGAAAATTCTAAGGTCTCCTTCTTCTGCTACTGAACTCTCTCAATCCAGACAAAATGTCTCCAATTACAGAGCAAGCAAAAGGTTCTGTAACTGAGCAGATGTGACTACATGACTGAGGAATTAAGGATATGGTTCCCCACTAGCTCCTTCTCTTCTCTGATGTTTCATCAATCAGAAATGCCACTTGATATCATCCTTGCTTATACACATTGGTTTAGTTATCTTTTTCAGCATCACTGGTTTTCCACCCACAGTGGGCATAAGCCAACATTGAAATATGCCACGTGAGAGCCAGCAATGAAAGTTGGAGGAAAGGAAGGAATACAAATAAATAAGGGAAGGTAGTAAGGAACTGTTGTCATAGCTCCCAGTGCTTGACAGATCCTCAGCTGATGTAAATTTTGTCCTTTCTCCTCCCCTGTGTCAAGCGTTGAAAGCAGATTCTCTTCCTGTACAGTACATTCAAAGTTACCTGTGGACAAATGCATAAAGGACTTCCCCTAAGGTCTTACCTGTCTTTATTTTTAGAAACAGCCAACCCAAAAATCAGACCTGGGAGCAGCAGAGATGATTTGAAAGAGAGGGAGATCCACAGCAATGTTCTCAGATTAAACGGGATCTTGAAATTCAAAGGCTGTGGGGAATCACACCAGGTAGCCTCAGCCTCAGAGGTAACCCCTTCTGCAGTAACGGCTGGGGAAACCTTCCTTCCCAAACCAAGCACAAAACCCCCATTGTACAAAAACGAAAGGTTTTTTTAAAAAAATCCGTCTTGTGCCCAAGTAGAAACAGGCAGAAATCTCTGCAAAAAGCCATGATCTCTGTTTTTGCTCGCCATACCCACCTCATTTGCAGTAGGGGGGATGTCTGCTGGGGTCCCTGCTCTGTCCCAGGTGCCTTCACGCCCCACAAAAGACCACACCGCATGCAGGACCAGCGCTGTTACTCTGACACATTTATTTCTCAAGTACTCACCCAGAAGGAGCCAGAGAACTACTGTACAACCTTAGAGCTAGGGAATCTCATCTCTCAACCTGCAAGCTGTCAATGACAGCTGATCAAAACGCCCGCATTTCTCTCCTTTCCCTACCACGGACGTTTTGCAGAGATGCAAAAAGACCCAGAGTCAGGGGTCTCTCAAATCACCCAAACCTGACAGGGACATCGCACACGGTGACATTTCAGCATCTCTGCTCCAAAGCCTCTTTCCCCGCATGCGGCGCGACCATCACGCCCTGCTGCCGCCGCCGCAGCCTCCTCCCGAACCGCAGCCCACCCGCACGGCCCCGCGGCTTGGGGGCACCGGCGGCGGCGGCAGAACCCCTTCCCGGGAGGGGTTCCCGGGGGTGTTCCCGGGAGGAATCCCGCGGGAAAGGGCGGGCGAGGGGGCACCCAGCACCTGCCACGAGAAAAGCGGCGATGCCCCCGTGCCGCTCCCGCCATCCCCGACACCGACCCACCGCATCCCGCATCCCGCATCCCGCATTCCGGCCCGCTCCGCAGCACGGCGCGGGGAAGCCGCCGCCTCTCCTCGCCTCGCCCTGGCTCCCGCCGCCCCCCGCAGCCCCCCGGCCGCCGGTCCCGCACGGGCATCCCCCGCCGGGCCCCCCGCGCCCCCGGCCCCGCTCACCCCGCGGCGCGGCGGCCCCGCTACGGGCGGAGGTCTCCGGGAGGGCGGGCGGGCAGCGCTCGCCGGCCGGGCATCGTGGTCCGCCCTCCGCCGCGGCGGGGAGGGCCGGCTCGGGGACTCCCTCCCTGCGCCGCCTGCTTCCTCGTCCTCCTCGCCCCCTCCCGCCTCGATCCTCCGCAACGCTGCCCGGAGCAGAACCGGCGCAGCTCCCTCCACGCCGCCCGCCGCTCCTCCTCTGCTTCCCCGGGCACCGGACCCGGCTCCAGCCCCCGCCCGGCGGCGGGGCGGAGGGAGGGGACAGGGGCCGGCCGGGAGGGGCGGGCGGAAGGGAGGGGAGGGGGAGCGGGACCCCCAGAGACGCCGCGGCTTCCCAGCTCGGCCGCTTCCCCGGGGCTGTCCCTTTCCTGGTGGCTGGAGCAGAGTCCGGCTTCCGTGGACATCGTTACCTGCACTCGGCGGTGGCCGGCGGAGGCTGGAGGCAGCCGGACATCTCTCCGGGTTGCTCCTGCCCCAGTCCCGCCGCGGGGAGCACGATGCCCAGGAGCCTCGACGGCATCACGGCAGCAGGACTGCATCGGGAACAGATGGATGAGGTCTGGGTGACCCGCAGCCGTGTTGGTGCCCCAAAACCCCGGGGATCCGCTGTGTTACCGGAGGCCTTCAGCCTGGAGCAGACGGATGACAGTGGGGTGGGATAAAGGTCCTGATCCAGGCATCGGCAATGCTGGCGTGCCCCCTTCCCCATGCCTCATGCAAGGCACCGGGCAGGACTGCAACGCTGCTGCACGGTGTTGTGGTCCCGATCCCCAAAGCCATCCATGTCCCCGTCCATCTGGGAGCTACCAGGACACTGAGCTCATGGTACCCAACAGAACGTTGTCCTCAGCAACATGCCTTACAAACATAGGGAGAATAGCTTGTGCTTTCTCTGTCTTAGGCTTAGATTTGCCTCCAACTCACAGATGTGTTACTTTAACTGAGAATGGTACCACCCCAACTACATTCAAGCTAAATTCCTAGTTGGCAGGACAAAGGAAAAAGTGACCCAGGAGTTATTCTACTGCAAATGAGCAGAGACTCCTGGCTTCCCACAAGTGTGTGGCATGTTCTTGTCAATATGCCTCAAGTGTAAAATTGAAAAAGAAAATAGCACCCACAAGCTAGAGTAAACCATGCCAACATAATTTTTATCTGTGGATCAATGGAATTTAATTCCTCAGTTGCCTAGATATCTTGCAGAAGCATTTTCCATTATTCATTACCCCACCACTTCTTGGGCAGGGCACACTGTGCCATGTGGCGGTGGGGTGACTCGCCAGAGACCACCAGTAAGCCCAGACTGTTTGTGTCTCACCAGTATGGACCACGGGCCACATGGACCGAGGAGCACAACCAGATGAGCAGTGCCAAGTTATTCACTGAAGGTTTGAGAAGTGTTAAGTTTTGTCTGCTGCAATGCAGAGGAAAACATTTGTGTATCCAAAGCCCTTTTCCTTTGTACAACAGCTGGAGCACAGACACAGCCCACTGAAGGATGAGAAGTATCTGTTTGCTTAAGCAGTGCAACAGCGTCAGTAGAGTTCATCTGGTCATACCCAAAGACTGATATTTGTCCAAGAGATCAATCAAATTACATTAATTTCAAGAGTGTTTGCTTGGAAACTTAACATGATAATGTCTTCTTTGCAGCTTTCCATCCCTGCAGTTTTGTTGTTTCGTCCATTGTTTCTCCCCACAAGAGCCATCTCCTGTCCTTGGTGGATGTAGAGGACACAGAGGGAAAGCAAAGCACTCCCATACCTTGCTGCTCTTTCCCCTCTTTACACCACCACCAAGCCTAGTAGGAGCACAGCAGGAAGGCATGATTTGTTTTCCTCCCGGTTTTTGGTCATATGGATTTCTGACCCACTTGTCATTTCGGGGAAGCTCAGCTGGTCGTGAAGTTTTCTTTCCTTGTGTGGTTGTTGTGTGGCTTTTGTGGAGCTACAGCAGTAGCAACAAGGGCTATTTTTAGCTTAAAGTAGGCCAGGCAGTTCCAGAAAATGTATTAATAGGAGGAACATTTGAGAACAAAACAAGCAAACAAAAGAGAAAACAAACTGAGAAGTGTAAACAAGAATAATCTTTTACCAGAAGCAGTTGCTAAACAGTAAATATGAGGAACTGCATCCTCTGTATCAGGGGACATGACCCCACCCCACAGCAAACAAACTAATGCAGTCCCTCATCAATATCTGTTGCCTCCAGAACAATCAAAGTATCTTGTTTTAGCACCATGCACCTGGAGTGGGATTTTTAGAGATGCCTGGTTCATCAGATTGCAGTATGCATTCATTTCCCAGGAAATGAATGCATACCTAGCTTGGAAGTTTAAATAGATATTATTCTCCTTCTTAGAGATCACTACACATTTATGTTTTGAATCAGAGTGTAGCTGGTACCCAAAATGTGTTGCCCAACTTGCTGGGAGAATTCACGCCCACATTTGTAGTGAAATCCTGTGGGCAATGTGCAGCTCTCTGCAGTAGGCAGAAAAGAGGCAAGGATGTGTACTATAGGAGAAAGATTCATATTCTGCTGCTAAAAGCAACAAATCTTAGTTTTCGATCGATGATAATTCAGTGGGAGGCACAGGTATCTGTCAGCTCCTTTATCCTTGTTGAAGTTTGAAGACTGGATTGCAACAATTGACCAGTCTGTAAATCTTCATGGAAGAATGAGTGCAGCAACATTGAGCACAAACGTGTACTTCCCACATGGACTCACAGAGCTGGTTTTTACTTTTTTTTTTAAAGCTTCTGGTAGTAGTTGATTATCTTTATTCCTTTAGAAGTCCCAGTAAGACATCTCACATTCTGACTCTTGTTAGAGTCATTCCATTGCAGCCACTTGCAGAATATGCTCGATGCTGTTTGCTTGCCTGAGTGTTTGGGTAGATGCAATCCAGAAACCCAGGACAGTCTCTGTCACCATAATCATATGTTACTCCATCAAGTATTGTAGTAGTATGCTTGTAGTGGCAACATAAGTGTTTGCTATATATAGCCCACATTTGCTTGGTGCTAATTTTGTGAGACAATTTCCTCAAAAAGCAGAAAGAATCAGCACTTTTTGCTTTATGTCTCTAATTGACAACTGCATCCCTGTGTCCCCATCTGACTTTTTTCCACAGCAGTGTGAATACATACAAACTTTCAAATGAAGTGATATCAGAGTTTAGTGCATAAGAATTCAACCTAAGTCCTCGCTGTTACTATGTGTCCATAAATGTGCCCTGATGGTCTTTTCAGTTGCAAAAGTATAGACATTTTTGCACAGCTTTTTGAATCCAGGTCAACTTCTACGCGTTTCACTGTCCAGAGCAGCCACATCTAATTCATGCCCACACCTCTTGATGCACAGAGCAGGAAAATGACAGCATACATATGCACAGATCAAGCTGTACAAGCCATAGAGGTGAAAAGTTTGCAACCAGTATAATAAAAAATAGTTTTAGGACTAATTTGGGGATATTCTTTTTTTAGCTGAATATATTTTGCCTAAGAACACTGCACTTACTTAATCATCTTTGCCGCGTGCTTGTCAGGCAGCAGTGATGGGTTACCAATCCTAGCCCTGCCTGAGCAAAATTAGAATACAAGTCTGCAAAGAACCTGAAGCTAAGCGTGTGACCATGATGGCAGTGTCACTCTGGAGAGCAGGGGCTGACTGCTACAGAGCTGGTAACGAATTCCTGCTTGGCAGATTCATTTTCACTATGCTTTACTTTCTCCTGCTGTCTTGAAATGACATTACATGCACACCCCTTATTGCTAGCCAGAGACTTAACCATACCACTGTTTTGGTGACAGATGTTCCTGGTTAAGGAAATGCAGTGTAAGTCGTTGCAGTCTCAATAGCAGGGCACATTGCTGTGTAGTAGAATCACAGAATGGTTTGGGTTGTAAGAGACTTTAAAAACCATCTTGTTTCAACCCCACCACCATGGACAGGAACACCTTTTACTTAACCAGGTTCCTCCACTGTAGTACTAAAGTCTCTTAAAACCTAGATTTACATGTTTACCTTATATCACAGATGGAAGAATCAGTTTCCCTAATACCTGAGGGGGCCTCAGTAGGCTCTCATCACATCTGGAAAATTTCCAAGGGGCTAGGAAGGAAGCAGCATCCCTGACCTGATGTGAAGCTCCAAATCAGGCACTGGCCAGGCTGCAGGGGTGCCATAAGAGGTGGTGAATGTCCCATCCTTAGAAACATTCAGGTCAGGCTGGGCACAATTCTGAAAAAACTGATTGAGTGGAGGGTGTCCCTGTGCATGGCAAGGGGCTTGGAATGAGGTGGCCCTTAAAGGTCCCTTCCAATCCAAACCATTCTGTGATTCTGTAAGCCTGTCTTCACAGCAGCTGGGCTGAGAGGCCAAGTCCACCTGAGCCGAACAGCAGCCCAAGCAAGCTTCTCACGAGTAACTCTGAATGACCTGTCAAACTGCCAGTCCCGAAATAGGTCAGGAACACTTTCTGTAGAGTTTGTTTCTGCTCGATCCTCTGCAACAGACCAACAGGCTCCCAGCCACTACAGTCGGTGGTGGAATGGTGCTCAGACCTGGGGGGAAGTAGCAGAGAGGCATCAAGGATTTCCTCTCACTCTTTGCAGACGAGGCACTGCATAGCTAATTAGTCACAGGAAAATGCACCATCTGTTATGCCAATGTAAGATAACCATTCCACTTCAGCTTCAGGGAAGACCAGCTTCCTAAACAACGCCCTACCCAAACCTTCCCTCAAATGGACTCTTTTGGCCACAGGGACCTATGATGGGAGCTGCTGTTTCTCGTTAAACACTCAGTAGGCTAAATGCAAAGACCAGTTTCTTATCTGACATCAAAGGATTCAAGCATAATACACAAGTTAAAACCCACAGAGAGGGAATAGACTGGTTTCTAACATGTCACATTGGTGCTACAGGTATGAAAATCCCTTAGCTGCCACTGATTCACCATGGAGAAGATTTGCAGGGAATGGGAACAAAGAGGGGTGGGAATACAATGAGTAACACACCTTGCAATGCAGAGAATAATCCAAAATTATTATAAGGAGTAAGGAACCACCTTTCTGCTTTTCAACATCAGATTGAATATTTCTAGCAAAAATAAAACCCAAACTACCTCTATGTGTTTACACATACACACACAAACAAGGCTGCTGATAGAGTACAAAACACCTAAGTTTGGGAGAACGATCTTGTAGCTTTCTGATAGCAAATTACATTTGCATAATGAAGTGTACTGGCAGGCAAGCTCAAGGTGAGTGGGTGTAGGCAGGTAGTACATCTCAGCAGTAACTTGGAAAGCTGTTCCCCTAGCACATTTGAGGAGTTTATGTGCCTCAGATCCTGGGGTGTTTTTAGCTTTTTTCTCCAGTTTTCTTAAAATTTCTGGCAACTTCCTGTTAACAAGGAAGAAGATACCATCTCCATATGGACAATGGCAAATTCATAATTACTGCACAGGAAGAGATGAACAGACCAGAATCTGCACCTAAATGGAGATGCCCTGTATTTTTTCTGGTGTGTGCCTAAACCCAGCACCCCAGACAGAGTCCGCAATGTCGGAGAGCAAGATGTGCCTCACAGCCAAGTTTTCTCTATTGCCCTTTACCTCCTAGCCTAAAGTCTCAAATCAGGACACACCCTCTATGTGAAAGTTATTTGAACCCAGATTTTTTACTGCTTGGGTACCTTAAGAATAAACTCTGCTTTTCTGTATAGCGTTCAAAAGCATAAAAATAACATTAAAAAAATTACAGGCAGTTTCGGATTTGGCTGTGTTGCAGATCTAGGAAGAAGGGTTGTCCTACATGAAGGTGTACCAATTTAGCTCAGTTTGTAACCTTGCTATTTATATACTTTTGTATCAACTCACAGGAGTTTAGCTTGCCTCCCTTATTTTGCTGAATTAGATTTTAGCTTATAACCAAGCTACACAAGATTTTTTCCAGCATATCTTGATGTGTTCTCAACTTACATTAGTTTTCTTAATTCCTGTACAAACATGTTGAACTGCACTCTCTCTTCAGGTAACATTCATACTTCATGGGATGGTATTTTAATTCTCAAAGCTAGTCCGTCCTGTTCCATCACTTGCTTTTTCTTGCTTTTGAATGTTGTTTTAAAAAGCATATTCAGTTTTTGGAGGTTAATCAGAGGGTGAGAAGACCCTGTGCCAAAAGGAAGCCAACTAATTTTGATGTATTAGTGAAATTTTAAAGCAAAGTGCATGAATCTTGTGGCCTGTGCAAGCCACACGTTGTGCTTTGATGGTGTTTTACTTGATTGTATTTGTTCATGTTGCAATTGCACCTTAAGCTGAAGTCCAGCAGCATTCATGAGCTGAGTAATCCATCATGAACATGTAATCCATCAGTGTATTCCTGAACCTCTTC
This sequence comes from Corvus kubaryi, assembly GCF_017639235.1. NCBI lineage: Eukaryota > Metazoa > Chordata > Aves > Passeriformes > Corvidae > Corvus > Corvus kubaryi. The sequence continues at coordinate 895,831 of NW_024581038.1, forward strand.
ATCCTAAAGAGAAAACACAAAATTCTAAGTGTGTTTTAGTCTGATGTCTAAGGATGAGCAGCCAAGCATCCTTACTGAGCTACTTAGACTCATGATACAAGACCTACACTAAAAATCACTGCTAGACGTGCAGGCAAATTATGGAACCACTGGCTGCATTCTGGCCAGAGGCTAACCAAGCTAATCAGGACATGGGAAAATGTTGGACATGATGTGAGGGAACTGTTGGACATGCAGATGCCCCATCCCTGGAAACTTTCGAAGTCAGTTTGGATGGGGCCCTGAGCAAACTGATTTAGTTGAGAATGCCCCTGCTTATTGCAGGGTGGTCAGAGTAGCTTTAAAGGTCCCTTCTAACCCAAATTACTGTGTGATTCCACAAGAAACAGCAGTGTGAGACACTGACAGGTGGTGCCACAAAGGATGGATGGACGGGTGTCACAGGCAGCTGAGGGGGTGTTGTGTGACACACTCAGTAGCTGGGGGGAGCACTAAGGGCCTTTAGGGAAAGACAGCCTTGAAAATCTGCCAAACCCACATAACTATATCAGGTATATCACATCAGATAGGTAACAGAATCAGAAACATCAAATTAGGTGTCTGGGAGGAAAAAGTAATTTGAAGTTGTTGATTTGTGAGGAAACTGAGGTGGACATAAGAAGGTACAGGAGTGATGAAATGAAGGGCTAAGAGATGTGAAAAAGGACAGTAAGCTCTGCAGATGATGTAAGTGGGGCTTTCTGGGGTAGCTGGCAGTCTGCCTCACCCTTGGGCATGGTAGCTGGAGCAAGAGAGTGGAAAAACCCACAGCTCCACTGCCACCATTTGAGGGGTGGATGGCTATGGCCCCAGGAGAACAGGATGAGAGCAGTCCACCCCTGTGCCCAGAAAGACCATTTGGAGCATCCTTGTAACACCATTTTACCCTTCCAGGTCTGGTGGCTTTGGGGGCTGAGCACTGCTGCCTAACCAAACTCCCAGTCTGAGTCCTTGCTGCTCTCAGGTGCTGCTCCAGAAAAGGGCCAAGAGACTCACACTCATGACATCTCACCATTCATGTCTTCGCCTCCCAATCCAGTTCCAGTGCCTGCCATCTCATGGTTACGGGTCCAAGCTATCAGTCATTCACAGTAGTGATTTGCTGCAAAAAGTCCTTGAAAGTCGCAGTTCGCACAGGACTTTTAACGACTAGGAGAAGCTTTGGAAAACCTCACCTGCCAACAATCAGCTGTCAGGGATATCAGCCAGTGTCTAACATTTTTATTTTTCTCCAGTATAGGAGTAATTTTAAAAGCTTTTTAGCAGGGAAATCACTTCCCACTAACTGAAAATGAGTTGTCTTTATATCAGCCGAGGACTTGACCACCCCCTCCATTCTTCTTCTTTCCTGCACAGGAACTTCCCCCTCTGTGCTCTTCTGCTTACTCATGACTCCACTACAGAGCTCAAAGCCTGCTGCAATGCCCTGAGCAGTGAGGTTTACATCAGAACAAATGCTAAGATGAATTTCTCTGTTTGTGAGGTGCTCAGCTTAACAAGATCAGCATGCAGAAGTACAGTGCCTGAAGTTTAAAATTAATTTGCAGTTTGTAGGACAGCTCTCTAGAAAGCAGGTTATTAAGAAAGGATGAAATTTTTGAGTTCAATTGCATTGTCATTTGTCATTTTTGTTAAGTTCAACAGCATCCTTGTGCAGTAGCTGAGAATTATGTGCAGAAGTCATAGTGGTGAGTCAGGAATCTGGGACTTGAACTAAGCTGGCAGTTGGGTAATCTTACATCAAAGATGTCATGTAGTTCAGTGAAGAAATGTGGCATTACACTCACAAGAGCATTCAGGGTAACTGCTTCATTTTACAGGTTTTGATATTAACCTGCTCACTCTTCTGGCAAAGCAGATTTTCCATTAGACCGGAGGAATGGAGTTCCAGAAAGGTTGCTTGTGAAGTCTGGGGACTTAACAACTAGAAATGTAGCTGGAACAATAACTTCTTTAGAACGTACTGGTTGAGAATAACCTCATTCTGTCAGTGAGTGCTGATGACAGGACAGCGGGAAAGTCAGCCCCAGTGCTTCCTTCCTGCTTCAAGGAATTATCTGAGTGATGGCTGAACCAGGATGGACTTTTGTTTTTTTTTTAAAGTGACATTACAATGGAAGGAGAGGGCCAGAAGAGGAGTTCCTACAGACCATTCCAGATTTACTGCCCATTGCACTGCTATCTGCAACCCTGATATGTAGATCTGGGAAGGCTGTATTCCCAGTCTTGGCCTGTATCAGTGCAAGCCAGCTGCACAGCCTCTCTGGCTCTACAGCAAGTCTTGCTCAGACTTAGGGCCAGGGACATGGGAACTCCCTGGATGAGCAGAGCAACGTATGGGGTCTTCACAGCACAGGGGTTCCCACATTTTTTTAAGTATTTAATTTTCTGTGGAAATGAGAGACAACAGAAAGCCTTGTCTAACAAGAAGGACAGCTGCTTTAGTTAATCAGAGACAAGAAACAAGGAAAGTCAGTGACTGTTGACTCTGACTTGATTCAGCAGCACTCATTAAATAAGGGATATGCTTTTGACTGTCTCCCATTTCAGGGAAAAGGAGGATCAATCCAGATCATCACCAGTCAGGGATTTTGTGCCACCCTGAACAACAGTATGATGAATCACAGAATCATGGAATGGTTTGGATTTGAAGAGGACTCATTCCAAGCCCCTGCTGTGGTTTGGAACACCTTCCACTAGACCAAGTTGCTTAGAGCCCCATCCAACTTGGCCTTGAACATTTCCAATTATGGGGCATCCATAGGTCCTCTGGGCAACCTGTGGCAGTGTTTCACCACCTTCATAATGAGAAATATCCTTCTTATATCTGAATCTACCTTCTCTTAGTTTAAATCTATTAACCCTTATCCTATATTTACATGCTCTTAAGTCCCTCTCCAGCTCTACTGTAGCTCCCTTAGGTACCAGAAAGTGCTCTAAGGTCTCCTGGAATCTTTTCTTCTCCAGGATGAACAACGCCAACTATCTCAGTGTGTCTTCGTAGGAGAGGTGCTCCAGCCCTTTGAGCACCTTTGTGGACTCCTCTGCACCTGTTTCAACAGGTCCATGTCTTTCCATGAATGGAATCTTAAATAAAACAACAACAAACAAGCCAGGGGTGTTTATGCACTCATTCGTATAGAGGCGGCAAACCATCACCACCAGTCAAAGTGTACACAGAGCAAGAGCTGCCACCACAGCTACAGAGCACTTGGGATGGCAGCCAACAACCACCCATTGCCCTGTGGAGGTGACTAAGACAGTCCAAAGTTGAAGAAGAGGGTAAATTATAAATTCTTGACAGATCATTTTAGCTATCAACCAACAGGGGAAAAAAAAAGATGTATTTCATAAGAGATGCAAGGTTTGACATGAAGCAGAAAAGACTTTTTCCCTCTAGAAATAGCTTCAAATAGAAGGCCTCTCTAGATGTTTTGTGATGCATTTGCTCCTACTGTGACTGGCAAGATGTGCATTTAAAGAGGATACACCTTTGACTTGATTAGAGAGACATCCAGGAGTGTTTCCAAAGTGTAAACAGACCTGTGCTACCCAGTCCAGTAATCTCATTGATTTAAGAGGGTCATTTACAATGTTTGGAAGGAGAGGAGAAAACCAAGAGAATTTGTCTCCAGAGAAATTTGGTTCTTCAGTTAAAAAAATGCTTCCTCTGTGAAATATGTGGAGATTATGTACTGTCCCTGCCACTTCTTGCTGATGAGTGCTGGGGTATAAGACAGAGGAAGAAGGGTGGAGAAGAACCTACACAATTTTCATCCCCACCTTTTGCCCTGCTAGGTTTAATACAAGATACAGTGGTATCAAGTAGCACAGTGTAGGATTTTTTTTCAGGTACTCTTCTCCTTTGAATTGACTTCATAAGATTTAGAATACCTGGAAGAATTTAGAAATATTAGGGAAAATGTTCAGTTTATGTAGTTGCTATATACACGTGGTTCCTTTTTCTGTTCTCAAAAGGATCACATTCAGGTCTACAACCATCATGGTCCTACACATTTATATTTCACAAGTAGGCACAATCCATTCTAGGATCAAACACTGTTGTGCTTCTGAAGGAGCAGATGCACAGAGGACCTACATGCGCAGATGCGTCACAAGGGTGTGTAGAAACTCCTGTGGTAGCTCATCCTCAGTTAAGAGAAATTTAACACCCACTACCCAACAGTCTGAGCAGAGCAGCTGCTTCTGAACATGGGTTCTTAGAACAGTTTCAGGATAAACACAAAAACCTGACACCCAGCACTTTATAATACCTCAAGGTTTTAAAAGGAAGTGTCTTATTTCAGTCATTGCAATCAGATTTGCCTGTGAATCTTCCAGAGACCCTGGCCATGAACAGGTAGGAATCAGAGACACCTGATTCCGTAGAAGACTTGAGATGATCAGATCAAAGGATCAACAAAAACCCTACAGCTACCAGAGAAATAATAATTTACACAGATACTGTACTCTGCCACCAGAAAACCAGGGTCCGTTCAACATAGGAGTCTAGATTTTAAGCCTTAAAAACCTGAAAGTCTTCAGTAGTTCCTGACTGGGAGAAGAAAACCAGGGCCTCAGAAGGATTGAAAGGAAATAGTCGCTGGTCAAAGAGACAGTGGTGTTTCTGGGCAATATCATCTGGGAGTAAAGAGTTCAGTAGTTCTAAGTGATTCATTTTGGTCCTAAGGTAGAATGAATATTAAATGCCAACCTAAAAAAAAAAAAAGAAAAAGAGAGAGAGAGAAACAGAATAAAAAATAACAGTTAATACACACAGTGTTTCCTCAGACTCTCTCCTCAGACTCTCAGGCACAGATTTCCACAAACTCAATCTACATAGCTCCTCCAGGGTAAAGGAATTTGCAAGTGACGAATATAAAGAATATCGATACTGGGGTTGTTGCATGCTATCCTAAACCAAGTACTGACCAGATTTATTCACCTGCTTTTTGGAGGTTCTGACTATGGATGAAAGAAGGGTATAAGAACAGGCGGGGAATTGGGGAATGGGAGAGGAAATGCAAAGCATTAACATTTAAGGGGGCAAGTGGAGTAGAAGCAGGTATCCCAGTTACTTAACTCCAGCCCTTTTGTCTATTCCACCTCACTGAAGAGCAAAGCTGAGCTTTTATCATGAGCTGGAAGAGATTTACATTTACACAGGCAGCAGGAACACCTTGGACTTTAGGCAGCTCCCTGGCACCCAAAAATCTCCAGCTGTTCTACTGTGTAGCTACAAGGTCTCCTAGGAGCACCAAGGTAGTGAAAAACACCTAGCTTACTGAAACGAGGAGAGGATGAGGAAGGAAAAGTACCACACCACCCAAGCTGCTTCAGGACTGGTGCAGCAGGTGGCATAACTCCTGCCACTGGGATATATCTTCAGCACTGTCTTGGCACCACTGTTTAATTTTGGAAGACAAGATGAGCCAGAGCACAGAGACCTCCATCAGCCCAATACCTCAATTGCAAACTGGCAACTGCTTATCAAATGAGATGTTTCTATCATCCACCTTCTTTGTAATCATGCTCCAATGGGATGCCCACCACCTTCTGATGTCACAAGGGACACAAGGCAGGCAGGAAAGAAAGCTTCATGACAATAGTTTCCTGCTAGCAAAAAGAAAATGAGTAGTGCTAGCATGATTACCCACTAAATTTGTCAAAGAATATGAAAACTGTGATCACCCAACTCAGGATTGTTAGAGGAGGGTGATCAGGATTGCAGCTGTATTATTTTATTTCCAGGAATGTGTCATCTTTTCTTAGAACCATTTTCACTTGGAAGGAACAGGAAGGCTCTACCCCTGCACTTAATGACTGTCACCGCAGGGTGAGACACTGAGCATGATGAAACACTTGACTTATGTCTGCTACTATGGCATGAATGCCAGATACATTCTTGCTATAAACTCACACCATTATTCAACAATAAGACCTGTCAGTCGTGGTGTGTGCTTCTGCACCTCTCCAGAGCTCTTAGCAGTCACCACCGCTAACAAGTAGTAACAGCCCTGCATTAACTTTTGAGAGGGAAGCAAGGAATTTAATTTCTATCCGTGGTAGAAAATGAGGCAAAGGCATGGATTTGCAGTGCCTCCATGTCTGCTTCTCTTAAAGCTTTCCAAGTATGTGTTTGTTGATACTCCTCACAAAATAGAGTTATTTGCAAGATTCAGACTTGGATTCTATTAAAAATGCAGGGATTAGAATTTCTCTTCACAAAATTAGGTGTTGAAGGATTCAGATTTCAGTGGTTTCAAAAGAAAAAACTGCTGCCCAGGTTGGTAGATGTTTTTCAATGCCCACCAGCAGATGATCTTTCTTAACACCCATCTTAACAAAACTAGAATCTAAATCATAAAAAAGGCTTTCTTTTCTCCATAAACGGTTAAACTGAGACTACTTAAAAAGTGAGGTATTTATAATTATTTGGTGTATTTTTTAATCTAGAGACCTCAAATACTATTTGAATTTGCTGGGGAAGGTGCTTTGGAGAAAGCAGAATTGTTAGTATATTATTTGTTTTCACTGTACATGTAAGTTGAATGATACAAGCAGATACAGACCATAAGGGACACTGTTAAAGGCAGGAAGAAACCCCATATCTTTGTTTTGATGTCAGTGAAGCCACCCTTCTGGTTTTTATTCTGTTTTGGCTATTTGGGCCAGTTATTTACTTGCTTGAATTGGGACATGAATGATAAAGTAGTAAGATTGTTCCTTCTGCAACATATACTTGGTTTATTCTTAAATATTTGTCCTGCAAGGTCTCAACAGTTATTACAGCTGTCAGTATTATTCCTGTTGTAACTGCTGGACTCTGCCTAGCAGGCTGCTGTGGCCTGAAAGCTCAGCGAGGGTTTCCTAGGGCCATGCGATTAATCGCATCCCCGAGTCCAATTCGGTCTGGCTCCGGCAGCTGGCAGCGTTACAATGCAGTGGTGGTAAAGAAGGTAGAGAAGGGTCTCTCATGAGGGCTTGAGATGACTTTAATCGCATCTTGCCCCCACGATGTTCAGAGGTGCAGCGACAGCGTGGTCTGAGTGCAGGATGATTTTGTCAGGGGCCCAGGGGCGGTCCCTGGGCGGGGTTGGGGTACAGAAGCAAATAGGGAGAAACCGAGGGAGTGGCCAAGGCCAGGGAGGGAACAAGGGGAGCATACAAAACTGCAGGGTTAGCAGGCCGCCACACATTCCCATCCTACTAGTGTGGGAGAAAAAGCCCTGAACGCAAAGAGATACAGGAACTTGCTCAGTGTCATCCTATGCACGTAGCAGACACATTCCCCTGCCCCAGGCAAGTTTCAGACCACCAGAACCTGAGAAATACCACAGAACATTGAATTTGCTGCCCCTGAAAGACACAGATTCAGGAAAGACAATTTATCTTTACTAATTTGTTTCTGTTTAAAGATCTGAACTTGAAGGCACCTAGAAAGCAGTTATAAAGATGTTTTGGTGAAGTGAATTTGTGGATTCAAATAACACTGAACATAGCATGCAAACCAAGACCCACCTGTCAAAGGAAAATCAAGTCAAGAGGAGTTCAAACAAAGCGCACATCTTAATTCTTATTACTTATGGATATGCAAATACATTTGTGTAGGCAACAAAGGTATTGCCATAAACATGTGCTCAAATGACATTCACAGACGACTGTTTTCTACCTCATCCTTTTCTTCCTTTTCCTGCACCCCCAACAGGGATTCAGCCTAAATGGGTCGTGAATTGACTACCTTTGATGTGAATGGTAAACATTTCATCTCCTGCTCTACAAAGTCTGCCGGTTAATATTTATAGGGGTTGAGGAATATTAAGTTATTTGAGAAGGAGCATATACATATTCCCACAAATACAGGGAAGGAACGGAAGGGAAGAGATTGTCAAGGTTTACAAAGACATCAGATCGTGAAGAGTCTTGTGAAGACATCAGATGGTGAAGGAGCTAGTTATTTACAAAAGGAACTGAGTCGGTTTAATGAACACATTTCATGAAAGTTTAATATTGTCTTATGTATGTGCATCTTAAATTCCAGGCTCCTGGAAGAAAGTGATTTCATGTGAATCTCCACTTTCCTTGTTCATTCAACATTCTTGTTAAAAGCAGTAAGCCTAACAGCCACAAGGAAAAGTAGAGAGCTTTCAGAAGGAGACCTTCAAAACTTTTGGTTTATGCAAGCTTCTTGATTTTAGAAGGTTTTGCTTCATCTTCAGAAGTGCTGATACAGGGCTTCAGTGGAAGCCCTGACTGACATGAGAAATCATGAAGCTCATCAGAGGTCTGGGATTTCTTTCTCAAAAAAAGAAATTAATGTGGCTTGAAGACAGAGAATGTAATTGTTAGGACTGCTTAGTCTGGCAGAGAGCAGAGGTCAGACAACAACAGCTCCTCTTTCACTAAAGGAGGAAAGCTCTAAGCTTTTCATTTCTCATCTCACTCAGCCCTATTTGACTCCATGATGTTATGGATATCAATAAATTCCTTAATTTTCTCTTCTACTGTGTGTTGGGGGTTTTGGTATTGCTCTTCACCTTTCCATTTTACCATACTGTTCATACATGGGTTGTTTCCCTTTGAAGAGAAGATATTATTCTACCTGATACCCCGCCTGATATTTTACTGCCTAATGCCCCATCATATCCTAGCTGGAATAATTTGTGCTGCAGCAGCTTGGATGATCTTCCTATGTTTTCCTCTGCCAAATTACTGTTTCCCTTTCTCATGACCTTTGGTCTCAGTCCTTCTCAGCTGTGCAGATGGAGATGAGGAAGAACTGTATAATTAAACACTAAAGTGACAGCATACTTCTTTGTCATTTGGGGAGGTGTGCCATGGACATGTGCCTGAGAGCACAGGATGTTCTCAGCAGCAGCTGCTGAGTACAAGGCTGAGCCTATCAGAACTACAAACTGCTTTGAAAGATATTGGTGAACACTGAAGTGATAGTAAAAGCAATTTGAGGTATGTAAGGGTGAAAGTAATCCAGCTGATGTCTTTAGTTCAATTCCCTGCTTTGCTAGCATCTCCAGGTGCCTTCTTCTAAATACTTTGTGGCTCTATGCCAGTGTGCCTATAACCTATCTACCCTCCAGGAAAATCAGGTTCATTAATTGCAAGGTGTAAGACAAACTCAAGATCCATTAGGGAATATATGGAGGCTGAATCTTGTTTTCTTCATAACCTGTGGTGTGCCTAATACCCATGATAGAGTATAAAGTGGGAAAAGTGTGGTTACAGATACTGCATTGTGCTTTATTTCAAGAGACAGGTGGTCATATCAGCCCTTTCTCTAAAAAGAGAGTATCTTTTTAGATATTTTGCTACTTTATTATTGCTATTTTTAGAAAGCAAGCTAAAATCATTTATTTACACATTATTCTCTAAAAAAATGGTCTGGGTAGGCACCTGGTTAGAGGTGGGAACTTCCTGAATCCTCACTCAGATCAAAATCTCACTCAGAGCCTGTAGCTAATAGCTATCATAGCTGGTAGCTCAGGGTAGTAATGCAGAGCTAGAAGCTTCTCAGGTAGTGTGGGCACAATTACCAGTCACAGAACCTCCATCACCAACAAGCCCTTAATCCTTTGGAGTGACTACCAGGTATGAGAGACTTCTAAATCATATGTATTACTTGATGTTTTGGTCTCTAGGGGATGGAAGAAGAATACACAATGCAGCTGGCAATAACTCCACAGGGACCTGACAGAAGTACTGATTTCATCTGCAGAGAGCCCTCATTCAGCAAACATACCTATTTTGTCACAATTTAGTTTTAGTTTTTGAATGCTGTTGACTTGCAGAGCTGCCAAAACTGCCTAAATCTCCAATTACAGTTACTGAGGAATAAACAGACAAGCACATGTGTACGCAGTGCAGGTGGATGGTTCCCCTGTTACAATGCAACTTTAAGTGAGAGCAAAATGCAGAGTGAGGCTATTTGTGCTGCCCTTGGGAGGAGACGAATATTTACCTTTAGCTCTATCGTGCCTGTAACACTGGAAGTTTGCAAAAAGGTGTTTCTTTTCCTTATGCATAAAACGTCCTCAAGACCTCAAAACAGCTTTGCTACTTGCAAATTTGAAGGATTTGTTATTTACCAGCAGTTTGAACAAAACAGAAATAATATATATTGTAACCTAAATACATGTTGCTCTGTATAATATCTTTATAATAAAACATATACATACTTTTATAATAAAATATATCAAAAATAGTAAAAATATATTGTATAGTATATATAATACTGTTATATTATATTATATTATATTCTGTTATATTATATTATTTTTTAAAGGCCCCGATGTCTTCTGCTTGGAAATGTTTGGAATCTCCCAGCTGAACAAGAATTTCTGCTGCTTCTCAGTACGGACTGTTTGAAATGTTTTCCTCAGTTACTCTTTGAGAATATAATATGCTTTGGCATGAAGCTTCTCATGTCCTTCAGGATAAGCCTCTCTCTCTCTGTTAGTTAATTAGTTAGTACTTTCTTACTTAATTTTGAAATTCAGGGTCCACTTCTAATCCAATAATTTTACCTTAACTCCTTCCTAGCTCATGTTGAAGAGCCTTAAGATAGAATGGAAATGTTTATGGCACTGTAACCCCAAATTTCCAGAATCAGAAGGCTTTGTACCATGGTAGGGACATATAGAGGAGAAGTTAAGAAATACATGAAGAAAATCTGGCTGTGAAACCTTTCCCAGCTGCCTACATACTTTCTAAGGGTCAGAGAGGAACAGTTGTTTTCTTTGTGAGAAGTACCGGGTAAAAGAAACCGGCAACATTAGGTGTTGAAAGGCACTCCCCAGCTCAGCCCAAACTCTTTCCTTTGAATATCGAGTATAATTTCTCCAAGGAAAATGAATTCACCATATCAAATCCCTTTTATCATCCCACTCAGTGGAAAGCAGTCTTGTCAACCACACCCTGCTCCACTGCTTGTTTTTCCAAAGTGTCTCCCCGAAAGAGTATCCCCACCATTCACTCTCCTCTCTGAAAGGCTCCCAGGAGGACTGGGTGATCTTGCCCCTGTTGTTTAGTTGTTTACCCCATCTGGAAGAGAAGCAATTATCCTCACCTGGGCCAAACCCTGTAGATGTTCCTGGGCCAGCTGTGATGGCTCTTACAGCAAACATCACATGAGTTCCCAGCTGTAAGGTGATCTCTGCTCAGAAAGGGGAACTGTACAAGCTTTGAACAGCAGACAAGAGGCTAAAAGGAATGATCCCCAAGCAGTCATGTAAAAATCAGGAAGTCTCATTTGTACATCTGATCTCTAGGGATAATATTTTCCAATTGAAAGTCAGACAGGAAACAGTGCAGATGTTGTTTCCATGTAGTCTTCTTCCAGCTACAGGTAGAAAACAATTTTTGTCATCCTTATCGTAAGTGTCATCACCCTTGTGGCAGCACTGCATTTCTGTTCTTAATTGGATGTTTCTGATTTGTTGAATAGATATTGTTTCATGCATTTGCCTTTTTCGGTTTCCATAATTAATTTGTTGCCACAGGCTAGATAGAATAGGGACAGGTTTTGAATGTTTGGCACTTAACTTTCACCCAGAAAGTTGTCTGAAAACATGCACCACCTGAGTAATCCCTCTGTATTAGAGCTCACATGGCTATAGTGGAACAAAAATGTCATGTATTTCTTGATACTAAGTATATGCTTTTTCCAGTCAGTGTTGATTAGTCTCCCCTGAAAATAAGAGGATGACACAAATGTGAGTATTTCCTGCTTCCTTTATAGATTAATGCAAAGATTTTTAGAAGTGATTGGAGATTTTGCTGGCAGAACACGAAGCAGTGTAAAGGCATGGATTTATTTTTCTTCTAATTACAGAATAAGACACCAGACTCTGGAATACCATTTCCTTTGAAATCAAAAGACTGACATCATGAATGACTTCTGAAAAATGTGATCTGCAAGCAATGCCAGAGCTGTAATCTCAAGTTGTCTATACCAGCATTATTTGTTTTGCTCTGCAGTTCACATTCATAAAGTCCATTTTTATTGATTCTGTATGATTTGTTGAATGGGAACATTTCATAATACCATGCCAGACAAGCAGCTCTCTAATAAATGTATTTATAAAGTACTTTTATATGCAAATGCTTATTTCTGCAGACAACAGCAAGAAAATGCCACAGAACTTCATCAGCTGCAGAGACAGTTTAGAAGAGTGGTTCCCAGGCCAGAAGATGCCAAGACTGAATGAGAACAAGGCAAAGAGACATGGCTGGGTGGTGGTCTTGGCAGTGCTGGATTAGTGGTTGAACACAATGATGGTCTTTTCCAGCCTAAATGATTCTACAATTCATACAATCAAGAGACATCCATGACTGGATAATGCCCCTGGACATTCTCCACCTCTTTGACACCGACCTTGTGTGTTGCTCTTGTTGATCTCTTATTATCAGTGTGTCATCACCACTGCCAACAAAGAGCAGCAGGATGGATTCAGCACTGATTTATAGCAGCTAAAGCTTTGCTCTAGGAATTTCAGACACACTGGCACCTTTCTACTGATTACACTTCAAAGAAAGGCCCAGGAAGTGAAGACAAATCTCTTCTGAGTCGTTGGAAGCAGATTTTCTCACTTTCTCAAATCTACCATTATAGGGCCCTATTTTTCCTAATGCAGCTGTAACTGGGCTGACTGTTAAACTGATGTTTTATATGCTTCCCTTTGTTTTTGCACTAAAACACATCCCAACTGTGATCATTCTTCTGGATTTTCTTCTTTTTTTTCTTATGCTCTGGAGGTAAGCAAGATAGCTCATAGCACTTATTATTTGTATAATTTTTCAATTCCAATTTATTTATCTATAATTGCACATTTTAAGTGCTATCAAGGTGCAGAAATACCACTAGCCTATGCCTTTTTGCATGCTTTTTCTAACCCTTACCCTTTTTTGCTAAGGACTATTCATAGATCAGTGATCAGTTGGCTATCCTGGATTTATTAATTTATGGATAAATTAATAATGCAATTGTTTAATTTATGGATAAATTTATTAATAAATGGACCAATTTATTAATGCAGATGCCCTTGGTTTCTCCCTCAGTTTGTTAAGAATAGCTATTTTTAGAAATGAGATAGAGAAGATGTAATTTCTGGTGTCTTCATTCTAATGAATACAGCTGTGTGACGTCTTTGTCAGTACAGTGGAAAAGAGAGAATGAATAAAAATTTCTGTGTTTGAGGTTTATTGTTTGAATGATGCCAAAAGAAAATGCCATTTGTTTTCATTTTCAAAACTAATAAATAATTAAAATATGTCAGCTGGTCAGTGATTGACTCTTTTTGTCTGCATTGCATGAGCCAGTTCTCCTCTTGTGTAGCAGCTTGGCATCATATCTGGAAATAGCCTGTGTCCATTGCTCAAGGACAAGACCAGAGGTGAGGGAGTAGGTGCTGCTTTACCTGTGAAGAGTCCCTTTTGGATAGGAAGAGTTCATCCTCATTCTGCCAGTCACTGTACGGTGAATCCTTAATTTAAAAGCACGAATAGGTAGCAGAAATGTCGGACAAGTGAGTTGCAATATGTCAAGAGACACCTGAGCTCACGCTACATGTTTTTGGTGAGAAAATAACTGCTTTGCCAAAACTATGCTTACAGCACTGTGTCAATTTTATCCACACATTTTTTTCCCCATTTTGTTTTGTGATCATTTATCTGTTCTGCTTATGTACTATTTGCTGTCTGATATCCAGGTTATCAACTGTCTGGAAAGGAGACAGCCCATGCTAACTGTCTGATCAGCATTCAGCACAATGATACCCAGTTTGAGCTGTGAATCCTGCGTGCATCTAGGCAAACACCTGACCTTGAAGCCAGATGGGAAAAGGACATTATTAATTCAGCCAGGGATGATATGTACATTTTCAATTAATTGATGTACAATTCTGGCTTCCCTCAAGACAACTTAAAGTAGGAGAGAGCTGAAGTGTAGAAGAAATTCATCACAGATGTGAATTTTCCTGTGAAGAGTGCTTCTTAATATCTCAGTGCTAAGATCAAAGCTCTGCTGCAGTCCAGTGCCTGTGCTCTATCACTACACACAAGGTCAGCTCTAAACTTGTTCCAAAAGGGACAATGAAAGTGCTAATCTGGGGCAATTCCTTAGCTGAAATTCCATACAGAGAAACTTTCTGAGAAAAGATGCAAAGTTTTCACCTGTGACTCTGCATTTACCCTGTGTGTTGAACAGTGGTTGCAGGAAATTTGCTAAACCCCTTTGTTTACACCACTAATGTGATGACTTTTATTATTTTTTAATTTTAGAGGATGAATGCAGAGCAAAACAAAGCCATCACTCTTTTCCGGGGAATACACATAGAGTGTGGCTGACAGAGGTCCTTGAAAGCTTCAGAATGATATTAAGTGATACTAAAGCCAAGAGCCATTTTCTATTATTTAATATTAATTGCATGTTCTGTAACTGTACATAGTGCATCTTCTGTGCCATGGTTTACAGAGAGAATGTAACCCCTCTAGAATCAATCCTTCACAAAATGAAAAGTCCTTGTGACAAGGACTTTGCCACTCTACAGAAATAGCTGTGAAATATTACTGTATTTTTGTTTTGACACTGTGGTCATATTTTTCCAGTACCAAGCAAAGCAAAAGGCAAATTCCTCTAGAACAAAGAATAAAATATTTTGCTTATTCATACATGGAAAGAGTTGTCAATCATGCAAGAAAAACTACAAGTTATCAGGAAATTCAAGGGTTATGCTATGAAGGGCAAATCTAAAAACTGCTTAGTAATCATAGACTTAATGTCTTGCATGCACTTAAACATCCGTAAATTGAATAGAGGAATAGAATGGATGTTGATATCTTGCCTTTATAGAAAAATATTGTTTTGATAATAAAGTCTTTTCTATTATGTGTTCAAAATTAAAACAGAATAAAACAGGATTTCCAAAGATGCTTCATTCCTCTCAAAGACTCAGAATCTCCAAAAAAGCTGCAAGATTTTTCAAGTGGAAGTTGCTTTACAATGGATGGTCTTTAAAAGCATTGGGTTTGAAATCTTCACCCAAATATTACATATGAATTCGCTACACATATTTTTGCTGTACACCAGTGGACTTTTTAAAGCAGAAAGAAGCAACTAAAAATATCTCTGTGATGTACTTACACTTATCCAAACTAATCTCAAACTAATCTTGAATTTTACACTCTGCAGAGTGGCAAAATCAAGCTATAAAAAGCAATAACAGCTCCAGACCAGAGGCTTCTGTTACCTCAAATCTCAGATTGTTAAATCTATGTTTAGGGAGAATGGGAGAGATCTATAGCCATTAAAAGCACATTAAATTATCCCATTAGGCTAAAGTGTAGAAACGTGACCTGTTACACTTCTATTTTTATTATGGCCATCCTTATGCCTGAGAGGTTGATGCGTGTACTGCAGAAATACCAAGCTGTGAAGACCAATCACAAATAAAGGGCCTGATGAATTGCTGAGAAAGCTCTTAACGACAGCTTCTGTGCTAAATACATTTGGGCTCCTATTTGGACATCAAAAGCATAACTGAGCTACCTGAAGAGTGGCTTTTTGGTGTGGATTACATGTGGCATTAGAAATGCCCCAAAATCTCCGTATCAAAGCTGCTATTTTTGTATTATGTTGATCAATAACCACCTCCCTCCTATGATTTATGAAAACAATCACAAAGGGACTACAGTGTAGCTACTTCCTCCTGCCAAGATGCCAAAGGCACAAAAATGTGGCATCAGCTGTATCTGGCAGGGTCAATGCCTTCCATCACTCCTAATGTGAAAAGAAAAGGAGTGTCCTGAAGCTTTCTAGGCCACCCTCGTGCCTAGGTCCCATCACTAGTAGTTGGAGAAAGGGTATTTGAATGTTGTACTTGGCATTGAAAATCTTAAGAAATAAGAGCTCCAACCTTACAAGACAGACTGGAACATCTTCTAATTATACCGTGGCAGTACGTCTGAGCAACAGGTGCTATTCCATGTTGTTTGCCTCTTTTGAAAAAGGCAGGTCACAGCTTTTTCGTCCTCTGTACTTCTGAAGCACTGCCTTTCAAAAATCTCATATTAAAAGAAATTGCACTGGAAAACAAAACCTTCCCAAAGATTTTAATCAATATAATTTATCTCCTCAGTGCTGTAACAGTATCAATTAGGGTGGTCTAGGTTTGTTTTTTTTTTTTTACTGTTACTGAAGTACACTTTTACTTGGAAAAGTAAAAGCATCTCTGCAGTTGAAGGCGGTTTCTCTTTCACTCATAGCATGAAAATAACACCTAAAGGCTCCAAACAGAACTTGTGGCCCTGGGTAGTTTTGACCCTTGTTGCTCCGAGCAGCATGGAAAATAATTTTTTTAGCTTGTGAATGTTGCTGACAGGACAAATATTTTTCCCTGTTCTGCATCAGGTGGTAATTGAGTTATTTGTCTTTTCTATTTAAAGATGTTCTATTTTTTTTCATTTTGAATGGACATAAACTTCCAGGGATTGATTTTTCTACACATTTCTCTGCTTCACTAAAGGCAAGGTCAGTACATGGAAATAATTCCTCATGAAAGTACTTTGCAGTCATGTCATAGATCAGACTCCTTTTTGATAAGTGAATCCGGCAGATTCGTGTAAGTAACTCATCTTAATGCATTTTCTGTAGCCCCTAAACGTTATCTGATGTGTCCTTAATGTGACCTCTCCAGCTTTTCTACGAACTTTTTAATTAAAGCACAAATACTCAGAGAGCAGCCCTAGAACCTAATCTCAGAGTCCAGAGAAATGTGTGCCCCGTGGGTCTCAAGGACTCAATTCCCACCAATAAAAATGAAGGAAAGGGGGAGAAAAATTATTTTAATGCACAGCCACCTTTGTGATGGGATGGATGTGGGTTGCAGCATGCATTTGTTGAAGAAGAAAGGTAAAAAAAGTATCTCCCCGTTGATGACCAGCTCCCTACCATAATTTGCATCCATCACTGCTGTGCTTTGCTGGTTGGTAATTATCAGGCTAAATACTCTTTTTTTTAGGTGGAAAGCACACCTGTGAAAAATCAAAAATTTCCAAGAAAAACTGCTTTGATACAGGTCTCAGTCCCTCTGCAGCTGAAAGAGGTTTTGCAGTTTTTAAAGTCTTTGGGGTTTATGTTCCCATTCAAACAGACTGGACATTTAGAAAGTAAGTGAATTTCTATTAAAAAAAAAAGAATTCTGGTTTTGTTTGGGTTTTAAAAGGTCAAAAGCAAGCCCAGATTTTCAACTGTCCCTTTAAATGTTATTTATATTCCTTCCAGATCATCATTTGCAAAAACTCCAACTAAACCAGTTAGGTTCAGCAACGTTGTAGGGACCCCAGGTCCAACCCCAAAATGTGGGTATAAATAAGTAACAAAGGTGAGGAGAAAATTCACCACCCCAAAACACAGTGGGGAAGTATCTTCTCATTTTGATGCCTCTCATTAGTCAATTGAAGAATATACAGAGGTCTGTGTGCAGAGCAGGAGTCCCTGCCAACCATGTGGCAGTACATTTATTCCCCACTTCACTTTTAGCTTCTTAATTTCTGTGGCCACACCAGCTTTGAGAGTCATGGAAACACGTTCTGCAGACAAGTGTCTGAAGAACAGATGGAAAGACCAGATCTCTGGCTGTAACCTCACATTCAGCCCAATTCTCTATATTAGAATGAGTTCTTTGAATAAGAGTTTTATAAATACAGGGCACACTAAGGTCATCAGGATAAACGCTGTCCAATGAGGTTCACATAAACCTATCCTTGGCTTGGGCCCTGGTCCCTCTCCAGTGGCAATGATCAAATATTGGTGCAGTAGCTCCAGGTGAAGGAAATCTCCCTATTCCTCAGTTCAGTGAGCAACTGCGTCCATACTCGGGGTGAATGCTTAACACACACTTCCCTACCCTGGCATCCTGAAAACATAAATTCTGCAAACTGCAGCACAAGCATTCTTCCGACTTCTCCTGGTAATCGGTTTGATGGATACTAAGAGCTGGAGAAGCAATATAGCCTGCACAATTTATTGCTATAGCTAATTATGGAGAGTGTACACGTGCAGTGTGGTACAAAGAAAGAAGGGTATACAAGTGCACACATGTACAAAGTATCCTTCTAATGAAAGCCCCAAACAAAATTTCCTGAAGTACTTCCAATCAACATCTTAGAAAATGTAATCCAATCTTAACATAGTATCCTCATGAAGTAACTTTTTATGGCCAGCTTAAAAGTATTTGGCTAGGCATCAGCACTTACATTTAAATACTCTGAACATTTTGAGCCACAAATTCTGAAATCCTTTAAGCAAGGTGAAAACTTAATATTGTAATTGTTCACTGTAGGAAATAAGGAAGCTTCACCAATGGCTTGGTGAAAACCTGTCAGCTTTAGTTATGTCAGTCAGAAATTGTTTATCTCTCATGCCCCTCACTCAAGCAGATCTCTCTCTTAAGGTTACCAAGCCTGCCTTCCTCCACTGAAAATGATGCAAACTCAGTGATCAGCAAGAACTCATTTCATCTGGATGCTTTTTTTGACCGCAGCCTGTTCCTCAATTAGCTTTTAAATTAAACATTTGTTTCCCCAATACCAACAGTTCTACAACACGTAGAATTAGTTGAATTAATTAGTCAAATTAGCAACAGGCAAAATCATCACGCTAAGATGTAAAAGCTATTTGTGGGCCAGATCGAAAGCTCAATTAACTTAATTACTGACTTAGCATTTAATTCAGTGTGCCTCGGTCCACCCCTGCGTTTGGTTTGGGACCAGTTTCCCCTCTGGGATTTGGCACTGGGTCGACAGCCACACAAAAAGGGAGGGTCCCAGTCCCTGGGGAATGTGTGCTGAGCCTTTCCAAAGGAGCTTCGAGACAGACTCCTCTGTGTATGCAGGTGAACCACAGTGGAAGATGTGTTTTGGAAGTCAACCCATGCTGGGAAAGGGAGACAGCCACTGCTGGTGGTTGAGAGTGGCTTCCCTGACAAATTCTATTGTTCTCATCAGGATGAATGGACCTTGGAAGCCCCTTCTACTGCGGTGCATGCATTTTATCTGCCACGGTACTGCTGGGCAGGGTCATGTCTGAACTCCCTGGAATGTTGTCTGGATTCATACATCTGCCCGAGGGAATCCTGCCTGCTGTTAGCAGTCCTTGGTATTGGACAGCAGTGATTAGATCACTGTTTGGGAAGCAGTGCATTTACAACAGAATGGTGTGAGTTTGAAAGGACTTTTAAAGTTCATCCAGTCCAATTCCTGTGCCACAGGCTGCCTCAGTTTCCTCACAAAGCATACTCAGAGAGTCCTGTCTCCCTTCTGTCAGCCTTAAGAGAATCTGTTTGGACATTTAAAGACTCAGGAGGGTGGCTTGTATTGTTTTAAAACTGTTCTTGTTATGTTTATCCAGCTGTTTTCAATGTTAAGTTTTAAATCTCCTTTTATTAAAAATAAACGGGTGAAATGTTGGGGTCCCTCCCCTGCCGTGTAGCCCTGGGAGAGGGGCCCTGAGGGCTCAGACACGGGGTTTCCCTGCCCCTGCTCAGCCTCGTTCCCCATGGGTTGGTTTGTGTTCCCCTGCGTGGGCAAGGACCCTCAGGTCCCGTGATTGCCTCAGTTCCTCAGCAGAGCCCCGGCCATGCGGCTGGAGAAATAAACATCTCACTGAAACATCTACCAAGAATCTGTCCATATATGTTTCTTTTCCATGGGCCTTGTTGTTTGATACGCATGTTGCAACATCCTCATTGTAACGACGGGCAAGGACACCTTCCACTAGACCAGGCTGCTCAGAGCCCAGTCCAACCAGGCCTTGAACATTTCCAGGGATGGAGCACCCACAATTTCTCTGGGCAACCTGGCCGGTGCCTTTCTACCCTCACAGTCAATATTTTATTCCCAATATCCAGGCTAAATTCACCCTTTGTTGATTTGAAACTATTTCCACTTGTCCTATCACTCCATGGATTTGTCTTTAAATGACTGCTGCTGTAGCAAAACCCAGTTCAGTGTCTTTGAACTTCAGAGGCACCTGAACTTTCCAGCTTGGTACCTATGTGGCTCATTAACTTTCAGAGCAACAAAAGGACATGTGATCCTATTTTCAAACTAACATTCTCAGTATGGCCAAAATCAGCAAGTACTGCCTTGTAGTGCCTTGGATTCTCATCTGGATTTATTGCAGAGCTGGGAAGATGGCTTGTCTGTGGCCTTGCTTTGTTACAGGTAAACCAGAGCTGCTGTGGGTATGCTCCAAGGGCCGTGCTGTAAGGATAGCAAGTGTGAAAGGGAGCTGCCAGTCAGGGGGAGGAAGATTACGAATATGAGCAGCAAAACTTAGCTGCAGCTTGGGAAGAAAGAAGGGGATACATACAGTTGCTCTAAACTAATGAATTCATCCACCATCTGCTTTCTCCTCCCTTCCACACTATTCATCTGTGTGCCCTTTTTTAGTTCTTCTCTCACTTTTCCTTCCATCTGTCTGCCTGGATCAAGTCAGTTTATTGTGAAGATAATTATTATCATCAATATAGCAGTGCTTCAGCACATATTGATACCTGAGAAAGACTGAAGCAAAGTGTAATGAAGGGCCATGGAATAAGGTGTTCAGGCAAGGACTAAGACAGTGTGAAAATGGTTCCTGGATGCAATCAGCATGGGAAGCATGAAGCTCCTGCTCACATCTCCCATCAGCATTCTGCGGTCCAGAAAGCCCACGCAGAGAAGTTCCTTCAGCTTCAGCTGCTGTGGCTGCAAAAAGTCCTGCCACCCTTCCCATAAGTCTCCTCCTTCATGGAAATGAGCTTGCTGCTTACAGCACAGAAAAACAATGCTCTCCCTCCTCCTCAAAGCTGTGGTCAGATATTTTTCAAACACGCAGATCAGGTTGTCGAAAGGATCTTGGCTTCAGCAGATACAAAGAAACACTTAGTACAATTCCAGAAGAAAAGCCACCCTTCAACAGGTAACTGAACACTTCTGAAAATCAAATGCCTATTTTCTGCTGTAGACAAGTGAACACCGATATTAATTGCTCAAAATTTGCATTGCCTGGACTAATCTGGCTTCTGCTGTACCAGGTGTTGTGTGTGAGTGTTGTGTCTTGTGTGTTATGACCACATGACAAAATTCAGCCCCTGCCAGAAATTTCCATCAACATCAAAGTTGTCACCTAGCAGAATGATGACAAGTGTGAAGATGATGAGGGGCAGGTGTTGGGTGACACGACCATAATGGGATGTGTCCCTATCTATCAGATCAGGCCTCTTGCACCCAGATAATAAACATGCACTGCCAGCAGCTCATTAACATAAAAGAAAACATTTTGCTTTTTTGGGCACTTGGAAGACCAGTTGTGAATCTTTTAACAGTGTTTCTTTCCAGCCTGGATTTCTCCTGATGTGAGTGAAAAAGTAGCAGGCCAAAGGTGGGGCAAGCTCGGCGTCCCTAATCATGGGGTCAGTCACCCTTTTTGCAGCTGCTTACACTGAAGGGTACAACAGAATTTGCAAGCTACCCACCTCCAACAGTGGGCTCTTTGTAAACCTACTGCAACTTCAAAGTGGATTCCAGAAGCCACTGAAAACAAGCAGTCACTGTTATAAATGCTTCACAGCCAGTTGCACAATGAAGCAGGAACTTGGGGAATAGTAGATGAACCCAAATTTCTAGTCTGATTCTGTGGGAAGAGAAGAAAAAAAAAATGTCATGAACAATTATAATGCCTGACTGGAACCATAGAAACTGCGAGAGTGAAAGAAAAGATGCTCCATTCACTGTTTTCTTTTCTTTCCCCCACTACTGGAGAGTTTTTCAACCTCAGCCAGTGAAAATGAGCTGAGCAAGGTCAGCTGAAAACAAGTATGAGATTGGCTCTGCTTTTCAAGGAAATGTAATGGAAAGGGCCTGGAAAGTGGGCATATGAGGTCTTTTGGAAATGACTGTGCTCTTCTTTGTCCTGAGGTTGTTCACAGCGTCACAGATCACTTTGCTTTTGTCTGGAAGCAGGTTTCAAAATGTATGATGGAATAATTTCTCTGTGGCACAGAGGTTATTCTAACACAAGTCCATGCTGTGAAGTTCAAGTGCATACTAGTGTTTTCTCATAGGTAAAACAACTTGGAGATGTTCTGATGCCAGAGTGAAGAAACCATGGAAGAGCCTGGTAGTTCAGTAGTAGCAACAGGTCTGACAGCTGACGAAGGAAGTGGAGGATATACAAAGGATGTCCCATCCCTAGAAACATTCAAGGGCAGGTTGCATGGGGCTCTGAACAGTCTGCTCTAGTGGAAGATGTGCCTGCCAGTGGCAGGGGTGTCAGATTAGATGACCTTTAAAGGTCCCTTCCAACCCAAACCCTTCTGTGATGCTGTGATTCTACTTTCTCCATGGCTGAGGTCTAAGACCACCAAGAGGCTCTAAATTCTTGACCAACAGACCCCAGGGCTGGCACTGCAGACAGAGGACTTTGCTGGCATCAGAAATCCTGCTGGAGCAAATGGGAAAATGGGTAGCTGTAATGTTGCCCTCTGACTGCACGCGAGACCAAGGCTCAACATCTGCACAGAGCAGTTTTAGAGCTCTTATCGATCTCCTGTGTCATTGCCACCTTTCTATGCCCTTGCTTATCAAGGAGAGCACGGTCATTTCAACTCCCCAGCATGCTCTCATTGAAAATCTATAGCAATGGTTTCAGGTCACCAGGCTGATAAAGCGGGACTCTCGCGCTGTACCGTGAATCTCACTGGTGGCACTTTGTCAGTTCAAGAGCGTTCACTGCCGACAGATGGAGTGCAGGTGCTCGAGGTGGGCATTGCTGAACCTGCTTCCTACCGAAGGCAGCAAAAAATTGCAGAGGCAATGGCTTCTCTGGAGGCAGCACACACGCCTCGTGCACTGCTGGGAGACAAAAACATTTCTGCAGCATATTTGTGTAAGCTCAGACCTTCAGCAAGTCTCAATGGAGTGGAAAGAAACAGTCTGACTCACACGGCTTCTCCCTCAGTGCTATGCATTTTAGCACACACACACGAAATATGTGCAAGCAGCGTTTTCTCCTGGACCCCCATTCATTTTCAGCCACAAAAAGCTTTCAGGTGATGCTGAGGTAAGGATAGGTGTTCCAGTAGAAAAGGAGCACAGAGCCTCTGGACTAACTCAAGAACATATCACAGATCTGTGGAAGGAATTCCTGAAACCCACGGAGGTTGGAGTCATCTTTCAAACGCCTCCATTGACATGTGGACTTAGAAGCATCAGGAGTTCACAGCAGTTTGCATTTGCAGCACAGCCACTCTGCATAACAGCTGAAACTTTCATACACCACTCATTGTTTCCTTCCTCAAATCCATTCCTGAGGGGCTGCCAACAAAGCCAAAACTATGGAACAGTGGTGCATCACTTTTTTCTCAGATACCATCCCAAATCCTTCTGAGAGCTGCATAATTCTGCAGCATCTATCTCTAAGTTGTCCAAGCTGGACTATCACTGGGACAGTGAAACGGTGGGACATATTCATATTTTTGTCCAAGCAACATCCATGCATTAGTACCAAATGCTCAGCTAGCAGAATGTTTTTTCTCACTGAAGGTCGTGAAACACGAGCCATTTTACGGCATTCCGCACGTCCAGCCATCTAGAAAAACACATAATCCCTTCTCTTCCCCTGCAGTGATGGGGAGACAGACCTCACAAGGCTCTCTACCCAACTGCTTGCATGGAATGTTTCTGTATGTACCTTGAAGAGCTTCATGTTCTCTGCTGCAATTACCATTGTTGCCACTACTTAAGGAGAATGCTGGGCCATTCCCCACCAATGGTCCCAGACACGTTGCAGTACCTACCACTACTTGAGACACCTCTGTAGACTTTGATAACAGTGTTCCCACAAGGGCAGAGTAATAAATCATAGAAGATGGAATCACAGATTCATGGAGTCATAGCATGGAACAAACCTGTAAAAGTCGTGCAGTTCCAACTTGCCTGCTGTGGGCAGGGACACCTTCCATTAGATCAGGTTGCTCAGTTATACCTAATATTTTATATATATGTGCAATACAATTTGCTCTTTTATAGAGCCAGCCATAAGTTGATACTAAAGAAAACTACTTATTCTGTAAAACAGCTTATGACAAGAGATAATGCAAAGCACTGGAAGTCCCATGACAAAGTGGTCTGAAGGAAAGTTTGGTCCAAACAAGTAACTGTGTTTGTCAGTCAACTGACAGTATTATCACAGAGAGAGTCCTGCAATTTTAAAGTAGCTTTTCATAATTGTATAACTTATAGAGGAAGCTAATCCTAGTTTTGCATTTAAAATTCAGGTTTTGTCACACTTGCATCATGCTTTAGCAACCACGATTTCCTTGAACAGCCAGTGAAACTCCTAAACATGTGGAGCTTCTGTTACATTTAGGTGCAAAAGCAGTGACCACCTTACTAAACGTGAAGTTTTGGTTCAGAGTTTTCCAAAACTGTAGCCACATATTGTTCTTCAGCTGGATGAAATGACAGCAGGGAGAAGCTTGTGGGGGACACAAAGGGTGCAGGTGCTGTCACTGCCACAGGAACAGGTCACAGCGCAGATGTGTGGAGATTGCAAAGACAGACTACTTAAGCATCCACCCTGCTTCCCAGGCCAGTTTGTGCAGCCCATGATGAGCTTCTGTGATTGCAGCAGTAACAAGGGATGGGAAGGCACGGCTTTGCTGTGGCGAGAGGTGAGGGCACACAAAGTGCTGTGGACTGAAGCTGCAGACCAGGGCTCACCCTGTCATAAATCAGTGTCCAGCTACTGCCCACAGGGCCTGTCCACGTGGATAGGGCTGCTTTGCTCCAGAGGAAGGGATGTGGAAGGATCTGAAAGATGGCTCTTCTTCACCTGCCAATTGTGTCAAAAGTTATTCGAGGGGAATTGAGCAGAAAAAACTGAGGAAAAAAACTGCTTTTACTATATTGGTGTTGGTGGACCCTGGTCGAATCTTCTTTGAATTTCAGTTGCTGCATTTGTTTTGCAAGAAATTGAAACTTTCATTTTCTGCCCAGCACAAAAGATCAGAATTCATCCATTTTATCTTTTCAGTGAATTGAGCTATTCCTCACAGAAGCAGGAAAGACACACCAGCTACAATGGCTGGTGAGCAAGGACGGCTGCTCCTTTTATCTGAAAAGAAAAAGTTTTTTAAGCATCATTGCAATGAGCATCCAAAGAAGGTATCAATTTTCAGGCCTCCTTTGCAACAAAAATTTATTTTTAAAAAAGGGAAAAAAAATATTGCAGTTACCTGCTATGTGTTTAAAAGGAGAAAAAATAATTTTGTCAGGTGAGAAATCCAAATTCCAGGCAGGGTAATTTTAAAGAGGACAGATCATCTGGCTGAAAAGTCAAGGGCAGCCTCCCATAAATCTTACACACATCTGTGTTTGAAGCCTACCAGTTACCATGGTTACCGTGACATTGCTAGTCTTATTTATAGCCCTGTGCTATATATATTGCTTTCCAGAAGGCATAAAAGGGAGAGCTGACTGTGAAGGAATCTGGGAACTGCACATTAAAACAGAGACGTATGCAGAGGGAATAAAGCTAATTAAAGAGGGGCTGCCGGGGTTGGATGTTGGCTTTCGCAGCGCCTGGCCGTGACACCGTCCTCACGTCACAGAGGCGGCGGGGAGGGAGAAGGCTCCGTGGCTCCTCACACCCGTGGCAGGGGACAGTAGTGACACCCTTTGGCAGGATTTATAGTGCTGATTCCTGCTCCCAAAGGACAGAAGGGGGCCCATGGGCGGCAATGCAGGTGGAAACAGGACTGGGAACAGAAAGTGGCCACCTCTGATGTCAGTGTCCCCCAGGGCTGCGCCCCAGGGACAGGCAGCTGCTGGGGGATGCCGAAAAGCAGGACACACTGCACACTGCTCTCTCCCAAGAGGCTCTTCTTTGGCTTTTCTTTCTCTCTGAAGCAGACTGTAACATATATGTGAGGAGTCATATATGTGGGCAGGCATATATATATATGTGTGTGTGTGTGTGTGTGTTTGTATGCATATATATGTGTGTGTATATATATATGCATATATATAACAAAGAATATCTATTTTGTTATGAGGAATGAGAAGAAATAACTGAGTGACAATGTTTGTGGAATCCTTGTGAAATAGGATGAAGAGAAGAAGGTAGGAAGGTAGGAAGGTAGGTAGGAAGGTAGGTAGGTAGGTAGGTAGGAAGGTAGGAAGGAGGGAAGTTAGGAAGGAGGGAAGTTAGGAAGGAAGTTAGGAAAGAAGTTAGGAAGTTAGGAAGGAAGTTAGGAAGGAAGGAATTCGGAAGGAAGGAATTCGGAAGGAATTCGGAAGGAAGGAAGGAAGGAAGGAAGGAAGGAAGGAAGGAAGGAAGGAAGGAAGGAAGGAATTCGGAAGGAAGGAAGGAAGTTAGTTTTTAATCTAATTTCACTTCCAAGAATGAGGTTGCTGCCTAGGTCAGCTGCCAGCCCCAAGGGCTGTTTCAGCTGCCCAGGGGTAAATCAATAATATAAATATAAAATGTAAAGAAAGGTCTTGAAAAGGGTAAACAGCAACTTTGGCATCTGCAATGCAAACAAAAAAAAACAAAAAGGAAGTAAGTTTATTAAAAATAACAGACATTAGGGGCTTAAATGGTGTCTCCTAAAAAACATATTTCAGGACTGATAGTATCGGTGCAACTGCAAGCAGAAATTCTGAGGGAAGATTCATTCAGACTACAGCTGAGCTGGAACCTCTCTGGGAAGCAGCTGCCAAAGAGGCCAGATTATCTTACTTAAGAGCTTGCACCACAGTTTCAAGACCATCGCTTTAACAGTGAGTGTTTTGCTGATTAAAGACCTGTGGGAATGAGTGGAAACTGATGCCTGTGGAAAAAAATTGACTAAAGCCTGACCTAAACAAGAAACGGGAGGTATTCCGTGACTCTGGAAATGACATTGAGATGTCCTTTTCAGTAATTGTATGGGTCTTAACTGGCATTGATTCTGACATTGGAAGAATTTTAAAATACATTATTTAAAACTTGTTTCTAAAAGTTCAGTTATAAGTGCTATCTACTTAGCTGCTTTTAGAACTGTAAAGACAGGTAATCCAAAACTCTGAGACTGAGACAGGGAAAGACAAGAAAGCAGACAGGTAAACCTCCTTGTGATCTGGCATTTAATAAGACAATCCCTGCTCTTAGGTGTGCTTGGAAATAATTTCCACTTCATTTCCAATGCCCTTATGCTCTCTGATGTCTGCAGGCTGAGATTGACTTGTACACCCCATTATTAGAGGTGCATATAGGACTAGGTAGGGAGTAGGGGAAAAAAATCCCTGAAAACAACCCAAAGAAAAGATATTAACATGAAGAATAGACTAAACCAGAACTAGACCCTGTTCTCCTTACTCATTTTAAAGATGTTTTTATAAAAAGCAGAAAATTCTCCCTCTTAAATCACATAGTCCAGAAATTGAATGTCCCAATAAAATGATGTGGGTGCATTGTGGCTGAGCTTCAGCATGAATTACGATGTCATGGCTTTGCCTCCACATGGATTTTGCCCCTCAGCAGCTACTAATGCCACGTCCATACAGAAGCAGATACTACAGTGTCATTGCACCTTTGCTGTTGAATGCAAATTACTAGATGGCCTAATGCCACTGCAAGCTTTTGTAGTACTGTTTTTTTCTCCTATTGATTGAACATAAATTATTGAGGGAAGTAACTGAGGAAACTCCAAGGGAGCAGAGATGATGGTCTCTGTAACTAGAGGCTGTCTGTCACTGAATGTGGTACTTCTGACCTGGAACCTTGATATAATGCTTATAATCCCGGATACTCCTCTAGGAGTCTGTCATTTGGAATCACAGGAGCATAGAATGGTTTGGGTTGAAAGGCTCTTTATAGATCACTGGGTTCCAGCTACCACCACCACCCAGTGCCCCACCATGGGCCCACCCACTACATTAGGTTCCTCAGGGCCCCATCCAACCTATTTTAGGATTTAGGTTCAGGATTTAGGATCTAATTTTGTGCAATGCCCAGCCAGACACACTAGAGACGGAGTGGGAAAATCCTTGTACCAAAAGGAGAACAGATAAATTTTGAGGTGGCAGCAATAAGGACAGTTTTTCATTCAGCTGTACATGTGCAAGAAAAGGGAGGAGGGGAAATCACTGAAGTTGGAATTCAAATGGCTTTACACTAGTCTAATTTGATTTTAGTTTTAATTTTTGTTTTTACAGGGAAACCTTATGAGAAGCAATATTCCAATAGGGTTCTAGGGAAAAGTGATTCCTCTAGCAACTATTCTAAAACAGACTGACTTTTTTAAAATGAAGAGTGTTTTGCTTCATATTTTTGAGTTGCACATACATGAGCCCTCCTAATCTCCACAATTCTGGTTATTAAAAAAGTGGACTTTTTTTGGAATCCTTGAGGATAAAAAGGTGCCACACTCTCAGGAATTCAGTCAGAAAATCTCTGACCCTAACCTGGAAAACATATTGCACGTCTCCTCCCAAGGCATAGGATTTCTTCCTTTCACCCTAGTGCAACCCTCTGACCTTTTAAACTTGTCCACAAGAACATGCACTTTGAAAAATTAGGGGCTGCTGGGCATGACCTGGGATGCTGGCTCAGCTTCAGCAGCTGGAGGCCATTAGCCACTATGGCTGACATTGTGTTTCCATTCCACGTTCATCCCTTTCTCAGAATTCAGAATAAACAGAAGTGGGGATGCAGATGTCACCAGCTGTCTGCAGCGCCAGTGCAGGCTGCATGCTCTAGGCACCTCCTGCCCTGTAGCTCAGACCTGGGTTTAAATGTTGGAGGCAGAAAGACAGAGAACAGCTTAGCTATGTGGGTAATCAATTCTTGGTTTATTGAGGAGAATTTAGGAAGGTGTTGCTTTCCATAAAATAGGAAGTGTTAACTTAGGGCCTGAAGTGAAATCTCATTAGATATTTGAGCTTGAGGTGAAAGGCTATTAATAAAATTTGTGACTTCCGCCTTCTAGAATGAACAGCAATGTTTAGTGCCCAGCAATTAACAGCAATGAACAGCAATGTTTAGGTATTTAAGCTACCTAAAATCTCCATTATTCAGTGAAGACTTTATTATCAGACTGCTGAGATGTCTTTTAGTAGCCCTACTGATTTTGATCAGGAATCAGAAGAGGCAGCTTTCAGATGCAGAAGTTTAAATGCTAAAAAAAAGAGCATGGTGGATGTGCTCAAGTTTTACAACACAGTAGCTATAGGTTATTAAACATATGACATATATGCTTTGACATTTCATTGCTTTAGAGTCAAAAGAATTTTCATTTAGTGCTATATTCTTCTCAGTTTGATATGTCAGGAAAGTAAAATTACCTTCCCACTGTTCTTCAATAACTTCCCATCTATTCCTGCATACTGAGCTCTCAGATTACCCAGACCAGCTCTGTTTTGCAGGTCCAAAGTTTTCCACTCAGTCCTGAGAGTGTAGCACTCAGGATTATTCCAGCAGAAAACTTGTCCTGTTGCTCCCCAGTGCAACCCTTCTAACAAAGCATAATGTAGTGCAAACAGTGAACATCTGCCATGAGGAGCTGTGAGACTGGAAAGAGGCAAGTGTGCACCATTTCAAACACTCAATCATGTAGTGAAACCAGCAAATCTAAGATAAATGTTGAGATACTCAAACACTACTATAAGCAGACAGTAGCATGTAAAGGAAACGTGCATGTGAATTTAATTTCTACAGCTGAAATGGTTTAAACCAATGTAGATGACTCAGAAGTACCAGAAAGTGCCAAGGAGCTCAAAGAAAATGAAACACATTACTCTCCTCTTGGAAGCTGCGGGAAATCCTTGCAATTAGCAGCTCCAGGTTCACAGTGGTTCTTCTTGTAGAACTTGATTTTTCTTTTGTAAGTGTTCCTCAGTGTGGTGCTTTACTCTTGCAGAATTACTGCTGTTCCCTGCATTTGCCATCACCCCTTTCACCACTGTTAACTCTTTAGCATTACCTACCCATTCAGCAGTATTTGGACTTTTACAGTATTTATAATCTATGTCAGAACAAATGAAAGAGACTAATTTCCTTATGCAGTGGTTCTTTTCAATTTCTAGTCAGTGTCCCTTCCATGTTACTTGGCAAGCAGTCTTTTTGATCATTAGAAGCTGATATTGGATATCCAGGCTGGCTCCATCCAGCCTTTTATCTACCCAGCCATACTCAAAGACTGATCTAACCTTTAGTGAAAATTAAAGCTGCCTCAGGGCATGCAAATTTAGGTTGTCAGGAAGGCTTCCCTATGGATCTGCCTAAGACTCCCAGGTCCCAGTTGTGCTTCACCTTTGCATCTGATGAACATAAAAATTCTTCCATGACAATCTCTGCCGAAATTCTCCAAGGTGTCCTTTCTGTGCCATGGAGGAATTATACCTATCCACCTCTCTATTGGCAACAGGGATATCCTGTAAAACCTGTGGCTTGGTAACTTGAGCTAGAAAATTACTCGTATGTTGATTTACTCGTCTTTCCTAAAATGTTTCTTCCTTCCACTTTAAAAAATATACCTACCATTTATTAATAGCCATCATGGTAATGAGGACTCTTACCTTCACAGTAAATTTTTGCCAGTATTGTTATCCTGAAAGCAAAAAGCAAAAGCCAGTGCTCTGGAGCTGCTAAATGTTGACAGACAGCACCAAAAGAAAAGTATCAAAAGTCTCTTTTCCAAAAGATTTCTTTTTCTGACTGGATCTGGGAGAACAGCTTGGTGGTTTGATAGGTCAATACAGGCAGTTTGACAAACCTGTTTTTATTGGTTTCAAGACCCAAATGGCATATTTGGTTGGTGGGAAAGGAGTGAGTAGCATGAACACATCACAGATTTTGGGAAGAGATGAAGAATTGTTTTAAATATGTGTCATACCTAAGAAGAATCTCCTTTGAGGGCAGATTTAATGGCACTCTGGGCAGCCTGGTCAGAAGTGGAAGTGCCCTTGCTAATGACAGGGTCTTTAGAATGAGTTGATCCTTAAAGTCCTTTCCTTTAAGGTCCGTTCAAGAATGAGTCATTGAAATGCCATGTGTTAGATTGGAGAAATGCAGCTGCCCCATATATGAAGCAGCCCTGGTCCTGTGTCTCTTCTGACACAGTGATTTGCTGCAAATTGACTTTCCTGATGACGGGAATCTCTGTGAGCTGTCTTTCTCACAATGCCAGGTATCATTTTCCATTTATCTTTGATGGAAATATCTGCTTCTCACTCCCCAGTGCATAAAGTCAAACGGAGCTTTGCTGTGCAAATACCTGACTAAAGAAAACCCCGGTACTCACATGCAACCTTGACACCATGAAAAAGTCAGAACAAGAAAAGAAAATTTTGGAAAGACAGAGGCTGTCTTTTCATGAGGAAAGCAATGGTAAATAAGACTTCACCTCAAGAAAGGATAAAGGATAGTTGATAAAATCATAATAACAACTTCTTAGGCAGCAAAGTCACCGAACGGCCTAGTTAACAGCAGAAGTTAACAACTGCTTTCTGTTTGTCTAAGCACAGGCTGTGTCTGCTATGTCCTATAAAGAGTAATTGCAAATGGCATAATTTTAACCTCCAGTCTCCCAAGACATCATTGAGAGTAAGGTATGGTGCATTACCCTTGACACAAAAATAATGTGCTTTAATTTGGGAGCATTATACTGCAACTGCTGCCTGTCTCCTTGAAGGTCACTGGAAAGTGGTCAATTCATTTAACAGGATAGTTTAAGTTCTCAGTGCAGTCCTCAGTTCTGCTTCCAAGATTTACTCAATATAGCTGATGCTGTGAGCATGTGATTACCAGCCAGCAGAATGAGTATAGCATATGAGTACTACTGCAGCTGAGAGTGAGGTATGCAGAGGAAGGTGCCTTCCTGAGCAAGTAGATTAATTCTTTATGCATCTTAATTATTTTAGGAGCATCAGTGACTTAATGAAGATGACTGTGTAGAGTATTTCACTATACTTATGAAGTAGAGACACTACATTTTTCATATTAAGTGTAGTGGTAAGCAGCTGAGGAAGGGAAAGAATTAAGTCCGTTTTTGCAACACCTCCTTCCCCAGTCTTTTGTCTGTGACCCATAGGGAATGAGCTGCTCTGTGCTGCTGCTAGTATCTGACAGCTGTGCATTTGACAGATGCAGAATCCCCTTCTTTGTGTGCAGTGTGTCTCCCACTTTCAGGAAAAAAAATACTATCACATAGGGCATCCCTATCTGCGCATATTTGGTCAAAGCAGCAAATCGAATTATGATTTATTGGAGTGCATGTAGGAAAAAGCAGGGATGAGAACAGTGTAGGAAGAAAAAAGATACAGGACAGTTATTCCCACATGAGATGCTGGTTAAAACTAATTTATGCTACTAGGAAAGGAGGGAAGGCCTGGGACAAGAGGATTATCTGGGACAAGCTGGGGAAAGCTGGGTGTTGATCATACTCCAGGATGATATTTAAAATGAAACATTTTCATGCGAGAATATTATCTCTTCCTTGTGCTCTCTAGATTTTAATTCAGCATTTTCCTGACTAGCCTGTGCTCTGCTTCTGTAACATGAAGCTTCTGCTAGCATACAGCACCTTTCTTGCCCTCTCTAATGTGTTCAGGTGCTGCTTTCATTAAAAAGGTGCACATCTGAAGCCCTTGCTTGTTTCTGACTTACTTCCCTGCTTACTGATTTATGTATTCTCCAGGCTACAGCTCAGTCCTCCCAGTTTCTCAGGTGTAGAAGTTTCCATGGTAACCTCGTGAGTGGAGGTAAAACCGTAGCAGAAATCAGTGTTCAACCAAGGAGCCACTGATGTGCAGGAGAACTGCTCGGGACCACGTTACAAAACATTCTAGCATGGTAAGTGCAGATTCCATCTGGGGCATTCGTGGCTTTCTCAGCTGCTCTTTTACATTTCCTGCCTTTTCCGTGTTGCCCTGCCTCTTTGTCTCACCAGACCTAGTGTAGCACCCGGAGTACGTTGTGGTAAGACACTGGCTGTGGGTGTCCTGAGGCTGCCCTGCTAAGCCAGCACCATCATCCCTGGATGATTTACTGCTGTGTCTTCCCTCTGAAGGGAGCAGAAGTGGGGAGATGAGCCCCTGAGCTGGTACCACCACCCCTGCTGAATTGCAGCTTGTCAGTTTAGCCCAAGTCTGGACTCTGGCTTCACTTTGGAGGTGAACACAAGTTCAGAGGTTGTGATCTCTCACCTTGTGGCAGCATGCAACAGGAGTCTAAGCCAGAGAGAAGCCAGTGGTCTTGTTTCAGGTGTTTGTACTCCTGCCAATAAACTCACTGGGTCGTCCACTCTTTACAGATAGCCATGAGTGCTGAAAATTTTCTTATAGAATCATAAAATAATTTGGGCTGGAAGGAACCTTTAAAGTCCTACCAGTCCAGCCCCCTGCCATGGGACAGGGGACACTTCTGACTAGTTCAGGTTGTTCAGACTCCTGTCCAGCCTGACCTTGAATGTTTCCAAGGAATGGGCACCTGCAGTTTCTCTGGCCAATCTGTGCAACATTTTCACCATCCACATCATAAAAAATGTTTTCCCTATATCAAATCTAAATCTACCTTCTTTCAGTTTGAAATTAGTTCTTGTCCTAACCCTTCAGGCCCTACTAAAGGTCAGTCTTCATCCTTCT
This sequence comes from Corvus kubaryi, assembly GCF_017639235.1. NCBI lineage: Eukaryota > Metazoa > Chordata > Aves > Passeriformes > Corvidae > Corvus > Corvus kubaryi. The sequence continues at coordinate 929,554 of NW_024581038.1, forward strand.
TACAAGTCCCCTTTAAGTACTGAGAGGCTGCAAGAAGGTCTCCCTGGAGACTTCTCTTCTCCAGGTTAAATAATCCCAACTCCCTCTTCACAGCTTTGTCACAGCTTGAAGAGAGAGTATGTGGATTTGGAGCTGTATTTCCTTGTGCTTCTGCTCCCAAGAATCACTGCAGGCTGAGCACACACCCTGCCGAGCATGGTAGGACTTTGCAGGTCAAGTTTCTGTTTTTGAAAGAGGTTTTTTTTTGAAAAATGCACTGGGTACCCAAAGCGGTGGTAGAATTTATTAAAACACGAGAACAGCCCAGACTGTCCAAGTGAAACTTGGAAGGTGCCCTGCAGCAAAACCTGACAGAGTGACACCACCAATAGCAGAGAGACAAGAAACTGGCAATTATCCACTCCAGTTGCAGTGCAAGCAGACCTACTCATTTACAGGATCACAGAATCATTTAGATTGGAAAAGACCCTTGAGATCATTGAGTCCACCCTATGACCCAACACCACCTTGCCAACCAGACCATGGCACTGAGCACCACGCCCAGTCTTTCCTTAAACACCTCCTGGGACTGTGACTCCACCACGTCCCTGGGCAGCCCCTTCCAATGCCTAATCACCCTTTCTGTGAAGAATTTCTTCCTAATGCCCAAAGTAAACCTCTCCTGGCACAACTTGAGGCTGTTTCGCCTTGTCCAGTCCCTTGCTTCCTGGGAGCAGAGCCTGACCCCTCCCTGGCTGCACCCTCCTGTCAGGGAGTTGTAAAGAGTGATGAGGTCTCCCCTGAACCTCCTTTTCTCCAGGCTGATCTCCCCCAGCTCCCTCAGCCACTCCTCACTGGACTTGTGCTCCAACCCTCTCTCCAGCCTTGTTGCACTTCTCTGGACACACTCCAGCCCCTCAGTGTCCTTCCTAAATTGAGGGGCCCAGAACTGGATACTCAAGGTGTGGCCCAACCAGTGCCAAGCACAGGGGAAGAATCACTTCCCTGGTCCTGCTGGCCACACTGTTCCTGATGCAGGCTAGGATTCCATGGGCCTTCTTGGCCACATGGGCATACACTGACTCATGTTCAGTGGCTGTTTAGCTGCTGAAAGGAAGGTTGAGTTCTAAAGAGAGCTGCTGCCTCTTTCCAAAATACACTTTTCCACACTTTGGATACTAGGTGGTTTCCTTAAAGCCCAGTGTGTCCTCATGAAGGTGACTGCAGCTCCTCAGGGACACCAGGGTTGTTCCCAGCTCTGGCTTCCTTGGTGCTTGTCTGTTACCAGTGACAGCATCCGTGGAATCAGTACAATCAGTGGAAGAGGAACTGTCTTCAAACCTATTCTGAAATTTACTCTCTCATGAAACTCAGAATATTTTCTAGTAACAACAGAAAGTCTTTTATGCTTCTTTTGATTTTAGGAAGTCATTCAGCAGCAGCATTTTCAGCAGTTCCTTTTAAAGATTATTATCTGCTTGTTTGCTAATCCTCCTGCCTGATCCACTTAAACTCACAAATCTAGAATAATCTTAAGGAATAAGTATTAAGAATTTGTGGTACTCTGGGGAACATGTGGAGTCATGCAATTCAGATTTATTTTAACTATAATTCTTAGTTCTCTGTCTGTGTGCTATGCCAAAGGCAAAAGCAAACCTAGTTGTGGAGCAGTCTGGGAACATCCTGGAATATCCCCTTCCCTGCCCCTGCTTATTATTAACATGGACGCTTATTTTTGAAGATCTCTTTTGTTGTGGAAGTAAGTAATCAAGCTAAAGAAGGACAGTTTTCCTGGTCTGGAACATACTGCTAGGAATAAAGCCCTCACCAAACTGTGAAAGTAGTACTTTTGCCTGACTTCTCAGTACAATAGGGTTCCTTCAAATCCAGTAACTGGCTAATCAGCTCTGAAGACGGATGGAGTGTTAATAACTTCCAAACCTTCTCATCACTGGACCTGCTTCTTCTCAGAAAGGTCAAACAGCTCTGACGTTCTGTAGTACACAGTAAAATTTTTGACCATGTGAGAGCCAGGCAGTGAGAAAGACTTGCTATGGTCAGTGAGGGAAAGCCTAGAGCAGAAGCTGTCTAACAAGAACATGCATAAATTGAAAAAAAAATTATATTTCTGAGGTGTTTTCTGAATGTTTTTTTATTCACTAGTTCTGTCCTACCAATGCATGATGTGTTTGCTCTGCATTTGATATCACCACACAACTGACACAATGAAGAATCTCTAATACACTAAACTTGTGTCTCCATCTGCCAGGGATTAGCCTCCAGAAAAGAGAATTATTTTTGCATTAAATACTAGAACAGCAATTACTTCTTAAAATAAGGGCTGGAAAAACCAGCCTACATTTCTCTCCTCTGATGAGTGACAAGTTTCTCACTGTAATTGCCCTGATTACTTGACCACAAGCTGCATTTTTGTAGCTCCCTTGATCTCTGCTCTCAAGCCGTCTTGGTAAAAAGTGCTCAAAACATTGTGCGATGCAACTTGCAGAGTGCAAAGCAAGGATTTGATTTTAATTATTGTGAGTATAGATTTATGCAACTGACAGGATGACAGAGATAGAAATACACCAGAAGATCTGAGAGAGAGACAGCCATTGATGTAGGCGTACATCAGCGTACTCCTTTGCTTCTGTCTCCATCTTTAAATTTTGTGTTGCGTTGGGAAGAGGCATGTAACAGAGACACTCCTAGGAGCAGGGCTGAAGGACCACTGCCTTTTCAGTTTGGTCTTAATTTATGTTTGTAAAGAAAACAGGTGCAAGCCATCATCATTCTGACTGCATCATGTGTATCAGCACTGGTAGAAAGTCATAGGTGTCAGGGCTAAGGGGAATTTGCCTTCAGACTTGAATTATTCTCCCTGGACACAGTCAGTGAAGGTTTCGCTTCTGAGATTCACTGTCGCATGGATACCAGGTCACTCGAAGTAGCATTTTGTTCTCTGATCCTCTCTGGCTGGATGCTAAAATTAGAGAAACAAAGCAGCCTGATGGAGTTCTGCCTCCTCGGAATGTTTCTTGGTTTTCTCTAACATGCCCCAGCACTTAACCTCAGCAGTGGAAAATGCTAAGCAGTTTGTCAGTGTTGGCACAAAAGCTGCTTTACACGATGTTCTAGGTTTTTTTCTTCTTTTGGCCCCTTCTTGTGGAAGTTTGCTGTAATAGTTTGCAAATAAATGTGCAGTTAGAGCCCACGCTGAAGCTGCCTGAAGCTCCCAGCTGCTCATCGTAGTAACAAGTACTTTACCTGTTTCCTAATCAGTGCTCTTCTAATCTTAACAGCCAATTAAGACACCACGCACAGTATACGTGCCAATTTTCAGAATGCTTCTTCCTCACTGGAATTAGCATATCATGCAGGAAATGGCTTGTGAATAAATTCATCTGTTGGCTTGTTGTTACCTTTTTATCCATTTCTGCAGATTTATGTGACTGTCTTACTGCCTGGAAAGTTACACAGGCCTGAAAGGGAAACCTTCCTTCTCAACCTCAGCTCTGACTTCTGTAGCTGCTCTGTGCTTTGGCAGCTGCAGGAGGAGCTTATGTGTCCCTGCCACTTCATCTGAAGCCTGTCAAAATTTCCCTGATAACTGAGGCGTGGAGCTGGATTCAGGGGTTTATATGGGTTGCATCCCAGATCTCCCTGACAGAGAACGTTATACAGAGGGTTTAGAGGTTTGGGTATTTTTTTTTTTTTTTTTTTTTTGCAGTGCTAATTGCTGTACAAACAGAACAAAGTGGAGAATTGTCCCTGGGAGCTGCAGTCCAAGACAGGTGCAGGCAGCATTTTGCAAACAAGTGAGTAGTTCAATAAACAGAGAAATTAGCGGTGCTACGTTTCCTGAGTGTTTCTCTCCAAGGTGATTGATGCAGATAGCCATGATAACACAAGGCTGGTGACAGCTTGGTTAGCAATTGAGTATTTATAAAATTTTCTCACCACCTGGATCTTGCTTTATCATGTTTTTCCTGCAGTCAGCATCCTTTTATCAGGGGCTGCACGATTTCTCTCACCTGCACAGCCATCTACTAGTGGCTAGTCACATTTTTTTTCTCTCCTGCCAAACTGAAAATGATGATGGATGCAGAGGTCCTCAGGGAGCCATCCACAGTCCTCATTTTTGTAGCTAGGGTAGACAGAGTGGAAGCGTAGGAGGTAGATAGACGTGTTTGAACTGGGAGCAAGTAAAAAATCAAAATCTGATTGTATTTAGCTGCTAACAGCTTTTTCTTTCTGGTCTTTAGGGATCTTCTGTGTTTCATCAGGCAGAGGCAGCTAAAGGAAGCAAAATAAATTAGTATGTGTTGAACTCTTTACCATTATTGTGTAGAAGAGAGTAATGAATCATGAACAATTATTTTGATCTTAATGGGAATTTTCCTGGAAGTAGAACATTGGCCTAGTGTCATTCAAACGACACAATCAAATCAAGGGTATTAAAGTGAGCAGCTGAATTGGATTACCTAAGGGATTCGGGGTGAAAGGAGCGTGTCCTGAATGAGTGATCATGTGAGATCTTTACTTGTATTATTGCAAGGAATTGAACGAACTCATGAATGAAGTTGAGGTGAGGTCAGCCAGAGCCAGGGTGTCAGAATCTGAGTATAACTTGCATCAGATGGAAAAGTCAAACACAAACCAGCCAAAAAATTGAGTGTGAAGCAGGTGGGATTAAGCTGTAAGTGACACTGATGGACTTCTTGAAAGCAGTTTGAGGAGGTGTTGTGGTTTAACCCCAGCTAACAGCCCAGACCTGCACAGTGGCTCACTCACTCCCCCACCAGAGGAATTGAGGAAAAGAATCAAAAGGCTAAAAGCTGGAAAACTCATGGGTTGAGATACAGACAGTTTAATAGGGAAAGCAAAAGCCATGCACACAAGTAGAGCAAAACAAGAAGTTCCCTGCCTCCCACGGACAGGCAGGAGTTCAGCCATCCCCAGCAGAGCAGGGTCCCATCATACATAATAAACACAAAACAAACACCATCACTCCAAATGTCCCCCCCCTTCCTTCTTCTTCCCCCCAGTTTGTATACTGAGCATGATGCCATACAGTCTGGAATGTCCTTTGGTCAGTTTGCATCACCTGTCCTGGCCGTGTCCCCTCCCAATCTCACAGGTACCCCCAGCCACCTCCCCAGGTTCCTTCCTGCGGGAGGAACAGAAATGGCCTTGGCTCTGTGCAAGCTCTGCTCAGCAATAACAAAAACATTTCTGTATTATCAGCATTGTGTTCAAACACAAATCCAAAACACAGCCTTGTACCAGCCCTTGGGAAGAAAATAACTCTGCCCCAGCCACAACTATCAGAAAACACATGAAATCCCCTGCAGAGTGATGTCTAGAAACTTCCCCACATTCCAGAGTGGGGAGCAGAATGCACTTTTCATGGACAGATAGCTGTACAGCTGTGTTTCCGTCAAAGACTAAAACTGAGATCACCTTTCTGAAGCCAGAGAAGGCCATTCACAGCCAAACACATGAGCAATGTGGCTGAGGAGGAAGCCAGCTGTCCCTGCTATCCCAAAGGACTAGAGCAAAAAAAAAAAACCAACAGAGAGGCAACAAATGAGCAACCTTTAGTAAAAAATACTGGCAACCAAAATGCTAAATTGCTCAGCTATGCAATCTGATACTTACCAGGCTGGTGACAGAGTAAAGGCCATCTCTAAAAGCCCCTTGTTTAGTTCCTGGTTAAAGCTGGCTATATTTGCTACCAACAGGGCAGTGCCATGCACACCATTCTGAGTGTTCTCTTCTGATGTTAAGTGGTGACAAATCTGAAACAGCATTTGCATTGGAAAAGGAGATGAAAACCAAGGTTTTTATAGATTTATGTTTGTGCATGCCTTTTGGGTGTGTACTATATAAAGCTAGCTTGAAAAAAAGACCCAAACAAATATTAATTCTAACCTCCCCTCCTGCTATTTGCTGAGGAAAATACGGCATAGATGCTGTCAGCCTGCAAGTGACAAGGCAAAAGAGTGTCTACACACTACTAAGACAAGACTGTGAGAAATGTGTTGTTTGCTTATCTATTTTACTTTAAAGTTAATATTCTAAACTATTTTAACATTTCTTCCAGATTTTGTTCGCCTTGAAGATCTCTAAACATAAAAACAAATTGTTGCAGAGCAAAAATCAGCTGTTGAACAGAACATAGACTGCTACATTGCAAAATAAATCATTAGGTAATTAAAAGCAGATTCTAACAAGATAGTCTGGAGCACAATCTTCACACATGTGGTAGTGGCTGACGTGAATAAAGGGCAAAGTGTGTTCCATGTTCTTACTGTAATCTCGTTAGAATGAGGTTTATTTTCCTTTTTCGTTGGACCTAGGTATCAGCAGGAGGAAACATTTAAATGGACAGACAAGGCTCAGGGATCTGCATCACTATAGGTGTATACTTCTTCTTCATCATGATCTCTCTACAGGGTTTTCACTTCATCTGTCTTTCCAAAATGTCCCACACTAGTATGCAGGACCTGGATCCTGTAACCTGTCTAATCCGCTGCAAGGTGAAAGGACAAGAGGAAATGGCCTCAAGTTGCATCAAGGGAGGTTTAGTATTGATATAAGGAAAAAATTCCTCACTGCTGGAATGACCATTAGAATAGACTGCCCATGGAATCACTGTCTCTGGAAGTGTTCCAAGGTGTGTGGATGGGGCACCTGGGGATATAGTTTAGTGTTTAACAAGACAATGCTGCATTGACAGTGGGACCCAATGAACTTGGAGGTCTGTTCCAACCTTAACCATTCCCTGATTCTCTCTTCCAGGAACACAATTCATGTTAATTTCTGTAGGTGAAAATAATGCTTATCCTAGGAACAGTCCCTTGGACTTCTATAATGCAGACATCTTGCATTTTATGCCTGCATTTTCTAGCAAGTGCTGGCGAGTTGGTAACACTGTAAGAACTCACACTATCAGTTTCAGGTGTAATGCTGTAAAAGACCTAGACCAACCTGTCTTGACTGTGCAGCTGCTGACAATTTTGATGTTCATGTGGCTTCCTGGCATATCAAGTTTCAGTGCTGGAGGACTGGAGGCATTGATTGCCTTAAACATGGTATCTTGAAACTTCAGCCTCTATTCTTGTGTCATGTACTATATCAAACGCATTCTGAAGCATATTTATATTTTGAATTTCACTCTTGGACTGTGGTTTTTCAGAAACTGAAACTCTCTTTTAGACTTCTGTCACCTTCTGTGTTCTATTAATGGCTCACAAAGTGTTGTCCTGGGTCTGGGATTTATATTCTGGCTGGGTGAAATTGAGGAGAAAACAGACCCAGCTATTTTTTAGCAAATGTAGAAGTAGTATTTTTGCATGGAGACTGCGATACACAGACACTCCATCACACATGGTCATCTGGTGTACAGTACAGCTCCAGCTGTTGCAGATGGCGGAACATTGATACAGGCAATCAGAAATCACCTATCTGAATGTGTGTAACTGCAGCAAGAGAGCTCTTGTCAGTATGCTCAGGTCTGCATATGTCTTATTTCCACAAAACCATGTCTGATTAACAGTCTTGAGGAATATGTACTTTCATCAACAAATCACGAAGCAACAATTTTGTGTTCTTCAAAATCACCTCCAACAGTGTTGTGCAAACCACTGTCACTGTTTGAGAAGTTTTTGAGAGGACCACTGTAAAAGACATGAGGATTTTTGATAGAAAAGGAGTGTGATATCAAGTGATATCAAGGGAGACATTAGGGAATGTAGGGAATGCAAGTGATGCAAAGAAATTGACATCTTTAAAACACATAACATCTCTCAGTGCTGAGCTCCACATTGCGTTTGGCCTGTGGATCAGGTTCTTCCTCTTTTACTTAATTTGTTGGCTCAGTTTCAAGGATTTCAGCAGAGTATTGATTTCTGTTTCTTGGGAATCTGGCCTGCCATGTTTGATCACATTGCTCTGTGTTTATGATTGGGATTTCATGTCTGAGGATTGTCAGTCTCCTGAGAAAGAGCATGAGTACAAAGTGCCCTGGAGAATATCTCAAATTGTGCTGGGTGTTATTTTCAGGAGGTAGGAATTATGACAGAGAAGGAAAAAGCTACTGTTTTAATGCACTCTGACCAGTGGCAGAGGCCACAGTGTCCCTTTAGCAGATAGAGAATCATAGAAATATAAAACCATTGGGTTGGAACAGTCCTTAAAGACCTTATAGTCCTTAAATCCCACTGCCTTGGACAGGGACACCCTCTGCTAGACCAGATTGCTCAGGGTGCCATCCAACCCGGCCTTGAACCCTTCCAGGGATGGGGCAGCCACAACTTGACTGGGCAACATGTTCCAGGGCATACCCGTCCTCACAGTCAAGAATTTCTTCCTCATATTTAATCTAAACCTGGCCCCTGTGAGTTTGAAGCCATCACCCCTCTTCCTAACATGCTCTTGTCCTACAGATTCCTCTCCAGCTCTCATGGAGCCCCTTTAGGTACTGGAAGGGTGTCTAAGGTCTCTCTGGAGCCTTCTCTTTTCCAGACTCAACAACCCCAACTCTCTCAACCTGTCTCCAGCCCTCTCAGCATCTTTTCAGACTCCTTTGGACTTGCTCCAACAGGTTTATGTTTCCTTATGTGATTCAGACTGAAGTAATAGCGATGATCATGAGCAGGAGTCAGAATTTTCTGTGCCAACCAAACAAACATTCATCAGCACTCCATTTTTAATATTCTCTGCAGCACGTTTAATAATGTAATTCTCCAGTGCATCTGAATGTTTAAATATACCTGCAAAGGAGAAAAGTCACTGGCTAATGCAAAATTGCTCTGAAGTATGTAATTAATTTTGATACATTGAAAATCCAACAGGCCTAGACTGAGTTATAATGTTGAGCTTCTTTATGAGCAATTTAATGCAGATGGGAAAGATTTTTCTTTTGTGCCTACAGATTTTATCTAAGGTGGTGGCTCTTGGTTTGGACAAGAGAAACTCCTCGTCTTTTGGAACACATATGCATTTCTGACATTGTGTCCAGAATAGCAAAAGATTTTATTAACACTGTGTGAGGTCCCAGGAGAAACCTAAACATGCTAAAAATTACAGATTAAAAATAATTAATAACTAATAATTTCATTGTTTGTGAGTAAAATGCAAGTTTCCAGGGCTTCAGCAGAGGGGTTTTTAGCATGTTTTTTAGTATTTAGTATTTTCAGCATGTTTTTTCATGGAAAGTGAAGAGTTGGGATGTTTTTCTTGACCTTTATTATTTATCTGTGTTCCATTTCCCAGGGTTGTGTGGCATACCTGATACTATGAGGAATATCTCTCACAAGCTGCTTTGTGCCCTTCACACAGCATGAAACTGTGTCAAGCCAAGGATCCACTGCACATGAGGTTTTACAGTCGGTGTTTGGCCTCTGAGTATCTTATGCAGCTGGTTGCTTATCTGCTCACTGCTGGGGTAGATTGAGGAGCAGAAAAGGCCTTGGTTCAGTGCAGGCCTGCTCGGCAGTAATGAAAACATCCCTGTGTTATCAACACTGTTTTCTGCACAAATTCAAACATAGCCCTTACTAGACCCTGTGAAGAAAATTAACTCTATCCCAGCAGCAAACTGAATTAACAAATGTTCAATTAGCTCAGGGAACACCACGGCTGAGCTGAAGAGGATGCATTTAAGCATTCCTGATGGTGGTCCTACCTCTGGTGAGCCTCCCATGTGCTGAGCAGTCGCTCTGCCTGTACCAGACACTCCTCCTTGCTCCAGAGGGAGGGTGAGGTGAACCAGCCCCCTCCCCTACACTGC
>NW_024581038.1:939335-1027603 GCF_017639235.1 Corvus kubaryi
TGCTCCAGAGGGAGGGTGAGGTGAACCAGCCCCCTCCCCTACACTGCACCTCCATCCACATGAAAACATGGGGTGTTTCTCTCAAACCAGGGAGGACTCAGTCACTCCCATCAGGTCAGAACCGAGACTGTGTTATAAGAGCTCTGCCAAAACCAAGGGATGGTAGGTGAGGGTTGCAAGCTGCTGCAAAGAAACCAAGCTCATGATTTGCCATAGCTCTCTGCTTTTATGGTACTTGTACCACTGCAGGTGAGGCAGGAGAACTTCATTCTGGTTATTCTGTGGTGAGTGTGAGCAGCCAGGCAGTGGTAATGTCACTCTGCATTCACAGAAAAATTGACTGACTGAATTAGGCTTTTTCAGTGTGGACATGGAAAAATGGGAGCATATTTTAATGTCAGAGAAGGACAAAATGTTTTTATGTGCAGTTGCTACCTGCAGAGAAAGGTACTGATGATTAGGGCACTAAGTGACCCAAGAGCAGCAGCAATGTCACAGTGTGGTGGGATGGGGCGATGCCTTGGTCAGCGGCCAAGTACTTTAGCAAGTTAAAAACTGATTAATAGCATACAACTTTTCTTCCAAAGGCAATGTACCTGATCTCCAGTGCAGGACAATCTACTGGGAGACAATAGCTAGAAGCCGTATACTGTAGGCAGATGAAAAAACGATAGTGAATCAAAATCGGGGGAAAACTGCCTTTCCATCCAGAGTTATTAATTGAAGGAACTCATTTTAATCTAAGAGATTCTAAGCAAATATACAGTTATCAAAGGTGAAGCCACTGCCTGAGCATTCTCACACCATTCAAGGAGTCTCACTGAAGTATCTGCTAGTATAAACAAAGAACCTCAGACTTGTCTAAAACCAGGAGCATTCTCACTTTGTTCAGTGACTTTTGAATAGTATGACAGTGGTATTTTCTGCATGTGTGTAGCTTCCTTCTTCAAAGCATCAAGAGAAAATGACATATATGACTGCAAAGCTCCTGAATGATCTTGAAAACTACTAGCAGAAGGCAGACAGGCTGAGAAAAGTTGTGGATTTATTAATTTTTTGTAAAGAAGGCATTTATTTGTGAAATGGTAACATATAGTGAAGCTTCATTTCTTTGTCCTCAGATGCTGCTAATGATATGGTGAAAGGTTCACATTGCTTTTGTTGAGGGCTGTTAATGAGTCAAAGAGACAAAAAGATCCAGTTCAAGGTTGGAAGCAGAGATGTTCCTTTGGGAGGCCACACCGGGGAGTAGGCGTAGGCCTGTGTCCTGCTGAAACTGCTTCTCTGTTAAACCATTCAAATTGCATCCTCCAGGATAAAATGGGCTGCTTGCAGAAGATCTCCAAAGCTGATGGACAGAGGAGGGCTGCTGGTTACTGGTTTACAGCAGCCTGCCCCAAAGTCACCAGGTCAGGGGATATGTCTCATGGTATTGGGCGATTGAGGATGGAGACAGCAGGGGAAGCCAACACTGCTTTTAGGTCACAGAGAAAAGGGGTGGCAGGGCTGTGACCTGAAAGCCAGGCTAAGGCAGCAGTGGGCTTCTGAGCAGGGAGAATTGCTATACCAGTACTGTCAAAGGCTTTCTGCACAGCACATTCTGGTGATTCCGAGTTTGTAATGGTTCTGGCTATCTGCCCAAAAATGTTCTTATGAAACTTGGATAGAAGCTGGTTTTTGGGACAAATGGGTGCATTGGCCTGCTTCAGACTGCTTTGCAGAGTCAGAATATCATGACAACAGATGATACACTCTCAGCAATTCAGCACACAGTTTTGTCCCCTGCTGTGTGGTCCTAGCATTTTTTTCACAGGAATGCATGCTGTGATACTGATGTCACAGTCCAGGAAATGAAACATATTAATGATTATAGTGGCACATGTGAAAATGAGTAGCACAAACCTCCTGTTGCTTGCAGAAGAATAAGCAGGGAGCTTGGTTTTTGGCTTACTCAGGTGAATGAACAGTGTTGTTGAAGTGGGAGAGTAATAGATGCAGGTGGTAGAATAGTTTAACAGCACTAAATTATTCAGGAATGTTGATTCTGTTCCAGCAGCTTGTTAGCTAAAGATGTTTGGGAAAATTAGCATTCCCTCAAAAAATCTGCCAACATAGATTTACCTGAGAAGAGCTCTTTGAAAAGAAGGGTTTTTAAAAAAATTTTTGGACACTTGGAAGGTGTTTCCTGGTGGACTGATTCTTTCCACAAAATAGGACAAAAGGGGAGGCGGAACTGACTCTTATGGGAGTTGGTTTTTTATGTACTTTATTGATGCACCCTGGTGTTTCACTGAATGTTGCTAAGGCAAAATTCCTGTGCTTAAAATGAATTTTATTATTTTAAAAAGTATAGAATTATACTCTATTATGGATTGATGGATGCATGTATTAATTGATTGTAAAAATAAACTGATGAATAAACTGAAGAAGTAGAATCAATCCAGTGATACAGATTGGAGAGACCCCTGGAGTTCTCTGGTCCCTTTTGCGGTCCAAAAGTCCCTTTTGGAGCAGGGCCATCTGATTCATGTTGCTTTGGGCTGCTGAGTTCAAATACCTGCAAGGCTGGAAACTTTACAAGTTCTCTGGGCTCCTGTGCTGGTGTTTGACCACTTTCATGGTGACCAGAGGTCTCTTTTTCCCCATCTGGGGTGAGTCTGGCTCTTCCTTCTCCACACATTTCCTGGAGGTAGTTTCAAAAATTCACCATCACCCAAATGATTATACAATTTTACAGGTCTTCTACATTTTTCTTTCTTCCAGATTTGCACTGAACACCTTTGCTAGGGTGCCTGTGGATTTGCATCTTTTCTCAAAAAGGGGAAAAATAACAATTTTCTGATAACTAGTCCAAAGATCATCTTGTGAAACCAATGGTAAAAAAATGAAAGTCTTAATCTTTAGGTGATTTTTTTCCCCAGGTGATTTGCCAAATCATGTTAGCTAAAGCATGGCCAAAATATCTCACTATGTCTGAGAAAAGACAATGGAGTAGCATTTGCCAGCTGCTGTGTAAGGACACTGACTTTTGTGCAGCTTAAAGAAAAAATGGAATATCAGCTATCTGGGGAAAAAAGGAATATCTGATGGGTTAGGCAGTAGATAGGTTATGAACGAGCTCTCATTTCAGGGTGGTTTTTTTCTAATCCTGGTTGACTCCCTGGAGATATTATTTTCTCAGTAGCAACTCTTCTCTGCCATGATTATTGCTTTAGTGTTGCCCCTAGTTTTGGTTTAATTCATGGCAATTTATTGTTTAACTATCTTAAAACTGGAGTGACCGTTCATCACAGCTGGGACATAGAGCAGCTTTCCTGGACATGTTAAACTTCTTTTCTTCAGTTTCCACTGGCAAACAGGGATATCTATTTTAAAAATTTCTTTAAAAATCTATCACTACAAAAGCTGGGGAAGGCAATGCTGCAACTCATGATTTTGCTGAAAGCAGGTGCCTCACAATATATAAAAGAGAAAAAAAAGGCTCTGTCACATTGGCAGTGACACCAAAAACACTGCTGCATGGCCAGAGCTGAGAAGTACCAGGTGTCTTCAAATCAATACCCAGAGGCCCCACCTTCCTTCTGTTTGGTTCCCTGATTTTAAAAAACTCTTCCTCCTTTCTTTGAGGAATCCAGTCCATGTCTTCTTTGCACTCCATCCCTTTTGAAAACGAGTTCTCACAAACTCTGAAAAACAACTTCTAACTGAAATTAAAGCATTGGAAGATGGCGGTTTTGGGTTATATATCAGGAGGAAATTATTGACCATGAGGGTGATGAGATGCTGGCACAAGTTTCCCAGAGAAGCTGTGAATGCTTCATCCCTGAAAGTGTTCAGGGCTCTGAGCAGCCTGTCCTAGTGGAAGGTATCCCTGCCCACAGCAGGGAGCTGGAACTAGATGGTCTTTTAAGATCCCTTCCAACCCAAACCATTCTGTGACTCTATGATTCCAAATATCTTCTGAAGTCAGGGCTTTCATCCCCCAAAATAACATTCTCTAGTGGAAATCATTTGTTGACAGTCAAGCAAATCCTCATCAAACAATTTCAAACACACTTTCTTTTTCTTAGGAAGGACTGATGTTATCATCAAGGTCTGGTAATTGCTATTAGCACATGAATGCCACAGCTTGAGTGTGACATACACATATTATATCATTTTAAAATTTCACAGCTCTAAACACACTTGTGTGTTTTGGGTTTATTCATTCCCTGAGCTACGTGATGTGTGTCGCCTCTAGCTTTCTCCTCTCTGTAGTTTTACTGGTTATTAGATTTTTTTGCATCATAAATTTAACACTTATTTTTTCTAAACTGTGAGCAGTGTGTCTTAATATATGGACTTTTAACTGTTCTGACAGAATTTCAGGTATCTGATAGCTAGTGAGTGGGAATAAAATGAATTTGTTAAACCTGAGAGAGTCAGCGAGAAAAACCCACCTAGATGCTAAAAGAAATGAGTGTTGTCTTTCTGTGAAACATTATTTTGTTTTGTTGGTAGAACTGATGAATAAACTGTCAAAACTCTTTCGTGCCTTACCATGTGGTTCCCAGAATAAGTAATTCTTTTAGAGGACAAATTATTCATTCACATTTCTGGCATTTCAGAAGTCTAGCTCTGTTTTCTGGATGCAGTGAAAACCTCCAAAATACCTTTGTCTGGGTGAGCCTTGCTGATTTTTAGCAGACAGCTTGAAAACAGCAGATTGCAATTTTTTATTTTGTGATCATATGCAAAGTATCTCTTGATGTCTCCCTTATGTCCCTGTTGTTCACAGGGGTTTTCAGATCCCCTGAATAGCTCAGGACAGATATTTCTTTATCTCAGGAGTGCATGCCAGGGAGAAGAGGAGCAGAATGTCACTTTACCCTGACAGCTTGTGCAGGCACAAAGGCTGTCAGGGAGGAAAGGAGATTGTTGCTCTGCTGAGACTTGAAATGGCTGTAGCCCAACTTTGTGGAAGTGACCCACAGCCAGGTATCTATTCCCTATCCAAATGCAAGTGCAAACAAGGTGGCTTCAAGTTTTTTTCTCAAGGCCCTCCATAAGGACCTCTGCTGTTTCAGCAATGGAAAGCACTTACCGTGGCACAGACAGACAGAAAGAGGGGAAACTGCCATCCTGAAGATGCCTGTGACAGTGAATGGAATGCAAAACTGGCAGATGTCCAGTGCTGTGCAGATATCATAGAATCATAGTTTAATTTGGGGTTGGGAGGTACCTCTAACATGCTTGCTGTGAGCATTGACATCATCAACCAGACAGCATCATCAGCTTGCTCAGAGTCCCATCCAATCTGACTGGGAATGTTTCCAAGGATGGGGTCAAGGATATCCTACCATGATTTATCCCACTAATGTCCACCTCAGTGCTAGCTTTTAGAAAACAGAGACTGACCCATGAGGTGCAATCATCCTTTCACCAGCTATTGCAGGTAAGGTCTTGAACAGCTGTGCAGAAGAAAAAGAACTTCTTTCCTTATAGCTAATCATGCCATTAATGTCATCACCACTCTGACTAATCATCTCCAAAACTAGCAAAAGTTACCCCACTTTAGTCTGGGAAGGGGAGAATATTTGGAAGTAATATAAAATAGTGAAGTTTAAAGCAATACATGTCATCCTAGTGTTCTTGAACTGTCCATGCTACCATGTGCAGAACAACCTGCCTTCCAGAGGACAGTTCCTTTAAAATATAAGCTTTTCTGGATTTGTAGTATCTAAAGCAGGTGGACTGGATATATCCTGGGTGTCATCCCCCTTGCCTCCTGCTGTTTCTGCATGGATACATGTCATCTGTCTCTGTTTCTGTGTACGGATGTATTGCACTGCAGCTTTAAGTGACAGGTTCATCCTCTCCCGATAATTCTTAACAGACTGGTTCTAAAAATACTTTCTCATCTTAGAGTAAGTAAAATCCAATTAAGTAAGTGATAAGAAGAAAAACAATTTTTTACCACCCTGCCAGAACGAATTAATTTTTGTTGGAGCGTGTGTGTCAGAGCAATAAGCAAACATTTGTCACTGGCCCATCAGTTGCATACAAACTGCTTGGCACAGTGGTAGCCAGCATAAGCAACAAAGAAGGTTGCTTGGGCAAAACTTTGCCTGACCTCCACAGGTACTTATGTAACGTTCCCTGCGACCCATTCTCCTGCACCATTCAAAAGGGAAGGATTCCTCCAGTTCCTTCCGCTTGGCAAAGCCTTCTGTCTCAATATACCACCAGATAGAAAACAATTTTTGTTTTTGAGGATGAGTTGTCAGTGGTATAAATGCACTGTGCCAGACTCATAAGGAATGTTTGTCAGAAAACAGCATCTCCAGTCACTTTTCATCCATTGCAGAGTTACTCATGATGTTTAGAGAAATGAGGGGATGTTTTAGCTTCTTTACATCTTTTGTGTAAACCTCTCTCTGAGGGCAAACATCTCAGGAGTCACTAGTGCCTTTTGGGAGGCTGATGGGCCAGCTGGTGTACCAGGACTGTAACTCACATTGCACAGGTCCAGGGTGGTCACAGGGCTGGACATGGCAACAAGGTGGGTGAGCCAAAACCATGGGTTCAATTTCAGCCAAATCTGAAATTTAATAATGGAAAGTATCACAGTGTCATTCCGTTACTTGCCCTGGTGCAAATTCAGCAACAGCATGAGTAGCTGCCAGGTCTGATTCCTCAGTCAGTTTGCCAATTTTCCAATTCCCAGCACATGCAGGACATGCTGGGTGAATTTTCATAGAAAATTTTTTTTGTTTCTTTGCTTATCAACCTGTTTGGTTCTTCTGGGGTTTTTTTGTTTGTTGGGTTTTTTTTCCCTTTTCTGCTCAAAATGGCATTAGGAGTGGTATTTAAATGAGTAGCATGAGAGTCAAATTGTGAGTGAAGAACAGGCATCGAAGAGTGACAAGAAAAACGTGTTAAGCTATAAGCAGTACCTGGCAATTTTCACCAGGAGAAGTACAGCATGTGAATGCATTATTCATCTCCAGCCACAAAGGATGCAGAGAGCATATCAGTAATTTACAGCTTGCAAGGAGACGGCACAGCCGGCTTCTGTTTTGACACATCAGGCTGCCAAATTTAACAAATTGGCAGTAAGGTGTTTTTTATCTAAGATTTTTACACTAAATTAATTAGCAATTACATTACACTGTTCTTGCACTCTGCTGAACTTGTAAGAAGTGAGAGGTGCCCTGGATGATTTCATGCCGGAGGAGCCTGTGCATTCTCTGGGAGTAACATAATCATCCTGCTACCACGAGTCATGTTTGGGACTACATCTACCAGTTAACTGTAACTGTGTAAAACCTGTTTTGACTAGCTGCATCCTTTGGGAAAAACACAAGGTTTGAAGGTTCAAATCTCTTGCCTTTGCCTAATAGACTTCCTCAGAGAATGTTCACTTCTCTCTTTCGAAGAAAATTTTCTGCCACCTTGCCCTTCTTGAATAGGACTAAGCACATTTCTAAAAACCTTCCAAACATATTTGTAGACCACACATAAAACAGTTTTCTCATATTCAAAAACCTAAAGTTCTTGCACTGTGTTGTTTTACAGGTGGCACAAACACATCTAAAATGTAAATTTCTATGTATAACAATATCATAAATAGCTGTCAAAAGAATTAGGTATTTGGATTGCACAAAAACATGGAGACAGCAAAGTAGGAAATCTTAATGACTTACAAAGTATAGATCCACACATTTAAAAATCTGTTGGGTTTTGCCAAACTAGTGACCAAGCTGCTATGCTGTCTGCTGGAATTAGTCTGATTGCACTCCATATCCTTATTTGATGCCTCTCTCAATTCTCATAAGGAAGCACAGATTCCTCTTCTGTAATTAAGGACAGAATTGTGTCCTGGAGCTGATGCTGCAGTAGAGGTCTGAATGATCACAAGATAAGCTAAAGAAATGGTAATACTGATGGTAATGCAGCATTACATATGGCAATACTGACACTGGAAGGTGTTTATGGGCTTTTCTTTGCATATTTTATCAGATGCTCCAGCTAAATACTGAATTAATTCTTCAAAGATATATATTATACTGCTCATATGACTAATTATCAATCTACAGTCTGTTGCATGAAGATTTTTTCTCCTATATTAACTTATGACAGAAATATTTTAAGTCTAGCACCAAAAGAGGCTACTTGGGGCTATTTCATGCTGGTAAAGGAAGGAAAACAGTTACCCAGCCATAAATATAGCTGTGTCTGTACGAATGCGGACCTTTTCTTGAGTAAACTGTGTTTATAGCACAAGCTGTGATTTAGCTTACAAGAGTGGTAGTAAAAGAGTGCTTCCTTACAGGCAGCTGGGAAGGTGAGGCGCAGCATTCTTGATGGTTAGTAAATACTTGAACTTCCTTTGCCCAAATCTGCTTCACAGCAGTATGAGACAGAACAGGAAATGCACTTCAGGGTAATTACAATACTTTCTGAGTGATTAAAGTGATTCTGCTTTTGACCTTTGGCCTTTCATGTTGTCACACTCTTCACAGTGTGCTAATAATCTCGCAAAAATTCATGGCTTGTCATGTCTCATTGCTTGAGCAAGGTATGCCATGTCATGTATTGAAATTATAATTATGCTGTTCTGTGCTGTGAAATTGTAAAACCTGAAAGCTTGACCCCCAGATTAGTGATCTCAAAGGAGCCCCAAGAAAGAATTTCCTCTGGACAGATGACTTTCTTTTCTCCAAATGACAACAAAACTGCCTGGTTCCAGTTCCGTGCACACTCATATATCCCTCCCTCAGGTCTTCCAAAAGGAATTTTTATACTGCAGTGGGTTTCTTTTGTTTTGTCTGTGCTTTTTTTTTGTTTGTTGGGGTTTTTTGTTAATTAAGAAAGTGAAGTAAAGTGTGGAATAACTGCATAAAGCAATCACAGGCTACATATCTTTTAAAAATCTTACCTGGTTTTCCCTAAAAACATTGCTCCTTCAGTGCTCTTCTCTCCTGTTGACAGAGGTGGGTTCAAGCACAGAGGTCCAGAAGTCTTTAGAAAAGGCCAGATGCTGAAAATATGTTGAAGACAGAGAAGTAGCAGGGAAAACATGGCCTGAAAAATGCAGACAGGAATTCCCACTGACCTCCTGCAGGTGCCAATTCATGAGAAAGCCTTACTGGACATCCCAGCAAAGATCATTATAAGATGGAACAAATCATGAGCTTTTCTGGGCTGGTTCACTTGGGTTTCATTCCTTGGGATCTGGCTGGTGTCATGACAATGTATGACTGTGATTCTGAATTTTCTGGATGTTCTTGAGCATGGCCAGAACCTAAGTACCTTCACAGCTGCTCACTCACCCATGGATTGGGGAGAAATTTGAAGGAAGGAAAAGCACTCATGCATTGAGTGAGAAGTGGAGCAAAAGCTGTATGCACCAGGAAAGCAAAGAATGGATTTATTCACTACTTCCCATTGGCAGGCAGAAGTTCAGCAACTTGCTGGACAGTAGATGTGATGGCTGCTTGACAAGTGGAGGACAAAGGCCATAAGCATGAATTTTGTTGCTTCCTCCTCTTTTCCTTGAGATTTTATTGCAGATTACAACCTTCTACAGCCCAGAGTATTGCTGTGGTCAATGCACATCACTGTCCCAGCTATGTCCCCTGCCAACTTCTTGCCCAAGGGAGGATAAGGTAGCAACCCGAGGAGCAGAGAAAGCTCTGACCTTGTGCAAGCCCCATTTGGCAGCAGTCAAAACAGTCTGCTGTCAAGGACTTTATGGACCTTATGGACTGCTGTGAAGAAAATTACCTCTGTCCCAGCCAGACCCAGTACAATCTCCAGCTTCTCTTCTGCGTCATTTGCATCATGTTCAGGTCTTCCACTATCCAACAGATACTCGTCAGCCACCACCACTCTTCCTATCCTTTTTTCTATCTTCCTACCCTTTTTTCTATCTTCCTAAATCCTTCACTTACTTTATGAACCAGCTTCATCAAATGTCCATAAACATCCACAGGCTTCATTTAGCCCATGGCTCAGGCTCCATCTGTTGTGGTGGTCACTCAGGACAGGAGACATTGTGTTGGAGTTTTTGGGCTGCAAAGCCAGCTCAGCTTGGGCTACCACTACACTTTCCCAGTTTCTTGAAAGCCTTGTCCTCCACTGGATTGAGTGGTTCCTGCTAGAGAGCCTTCTGTAACATACAACTCAAACTGTGAGATAAAACAGTTTAAACATGCACCCATTGTATTGGGAGAGATCTGGTCTCTCCAGAAAAATCTGGTCTACATAGGAAGAGGGCTGGAAAAGCCATGACTGAAATTGTGACAGGCATCCCAAACTGTGGCAGTTGCAGTCTTTTACCTTCAGAAGATAAAATACTTCTACAGCGGAGGAAGAAGTCTCTTTCTCAACCCACAAAAGGTCTTCCAATAATTAAATAATTTAATTAATTAATTAATTAATTAATTAATATTAAATGACAGCTTGGTATATATACCACTCCAGAAATAAATATTATGAAAAGTCACATACTTTTGTACGAAGCCAAGATCAGTAAGTGAATACTGCAAGCATTATATTGTTGTTAAATGTCAATATTTTCATTGATAACTACAGAACATATGACTATATAGCTATATGAATTTATTGTTCAAGAATTTCTGTTCATGATTTAAGAACCATAGAAATAAAAAATCAATGTAGCTTCTGCAAAATAAAACAGAAAAGAAATATTAAAAGTCATCAAAGACAATTAATTTATTCTAGGCTTCTTGTTTTCGATTAATGAGTTAAAAAGAATATCTGATAAATACAGAATTTAAAAATAGTGTAATCTGGAGTTGTTAGAATGGTAAGAAGTGTCAGGGTACACAGTCATATTAACTACTCCTGCTGATAATTTTAGTTATTAAACAAATATAAGAGTTTTATCTTCTTTTTTTCACAGTTGCTGAGTGTATAAGAATGAAACTTCTCAAGGACAGATGTGATTTGACTCATTCAGTCACTAACTGAAGTACATTATGAGTTTATAGACAGGTTTGTGGATACTGCACACAAACCTTTACCCCTAATTAGATTATACCAGAAGTAGATAATGGTTTTATGATCTGCTTCTCATCATCTTATTAAACATAGCACCATATGGGCTGGAAACAAGGTGCTTTCACATAATCCTGTATGGGGTCATATAATGGTTTGAAGAAGTCTGTGAGTTTCTCTTCAGAGGAACACATTAAAGAAGTTTGTGCTGATGCTATGATTATTCTGAAAAGCCCATATTTTCATTATCTTTCTAAATAGGAGTGTGCCACTCAAGATAGCCAGCAGCGAATGAGTCCCATGGATTCCAGCTGTTCTTGCCTTTCAGTTGTGTTAATGGGGGTGGAGAGGTTGGAGAATTGCTGTTGTCACTGCAATTGTAGCCACAATTGCATTACATGACACAGACTTTTTAAATATTTAAACAAAATACTTGATTTTTTTTAATTTAATGGAGACAATGTGACTGAAGGAACAGACTACCTTAGTTCCAGTATTTCACACCTCTTGGATGTTGGCATAAATAGCTTTGAGAAAGTGGAGTGACTGGGAAGACAAGGGAAGAAACCAGTCAAGCAGCTCCACCAGCCTCTCTCTTGGAACAGACTGTCAGTGCCAATAAACAAAATGCTTAATCATTCCTACCAGATCAGTTTTAGTCTCATCCTAAAATGTTCACACAGTGTTAGCTCTTATGGTCTCTGTTCTACTGATTTATGATGAGAGGATGTGTTTTTATTCCAAGAAAGTCTCCTTACAAGGCTTGATGAGCTCAGAATATTTGCTAATTGTTTCCGGCTCTGGAGGTGGGGAAGATGTGGTTTTAGTGGAGGCAAATCAGAATATGACTCTTATAGCAAAGTGAGAGGCCAACACTTAGTTTTTGTAGTCACTCTTGCAAGCAAAAAGAACTTAAGGGTTTTTCTGGGAACCAAATCTTTCTTAAGCCAGGGACATAGAGCTCATGTGCGACTGCATTGTAAAAGTAAGCATGCCTTCTGCGAAATTGTGTCTCAGTGGGGCTTGAGCCTTGCTGATTAACACACCTGGTGCAGGTAGCTAGGTGCGCAGCTGCAGTTCGAGCTCTAGGTTGTACCCTGGATGGGGAAAAATGGCTGGAGGTCCAGGCAAGGAGAGGGGAATCAGGGCTGAGCCTTTGCACAAGGGGCATGGGCACCTGGAGCACTGGCCAGTGAAGGACAGAGGACCCCAGACACAAAATCACGACTGGAACAGATGTGCAGACTGTGAGGGTATAAAATTCTGGGGATGCCTTTACTGGGGGTCCCTCCCTGGAGGTACCAGCTCAAGCTGTTGTTTATTGTGTTGCTGATCATAGTTAAATGAATTAAAGGAGCCAGGTGTCTGGGACTCTGCTGGTGGGAAAGCTGGGGTTGAGCCAGTAAGAGGAACTTACTGAGAAACTTGTCTGACTGTTTGAGAATGTTCAGAGGATCAAGTGGGGCACTTGTCAAATCACTGGAGCCACCAGTGCACAGGGGCTTCAGTGCCAGCAGTGACAGTCTGGGGTGGTGTGGATGTGACTCCATTTCCCGTTTTTTTTCTGGCTGCAGGTTCAAACCTTATTCTTCCCCTCTCTTATTTCCCCAAACTTCTCTGAGCTACAGCTATTTTTAAATACTGTGCTGTCCGTGAGCAGAGTGTCTCCACTCCTACCTTTTAAACTTTTATTAGTCTATTAATCAAATTCAGAAAAAGTTGGGAGAAAGTGACTACCTGGTTTGAAAATCAAAAGTGCATCTGTGAAATTATAACTTCCTGACAAAGAGGAAGAAGTTGACATTTTTTAGTCTTTTCAAGTGAAGATTTTGGCACAGGGCCTCATGTTCACTATATCATTTCATTAAAGGTGGCCTACTTACATCAAGAGCCGTTCAAGGTTTTCATTCAAGTTTTGTTCCCCAAAAATATTTCTAAACCTCATGCAAAAGGAAAACCCATTCTCTAATTGTGTATTGAAGATTTTTTTCCTCAGATCTCAGAGCTGGCTTTGTACATGGATGATAAGCCCTAAGCTATTTTTGGATGAGAGAAAGGCTCTTTAGACAAGCTTTTCACATTGGTGTGACTATTGTGTGTAATCTTATACACAGAAAAATACTTGTATGCCATATTCTGACATTTTGCTATGATTGACTTGAAATACGTAAGATTATCACTCTTGTATAAATCATATTACATTTATGAGTAAATACTACTATAGAAGTGCAGGTGCCTACAGAGTATAAACACACCCAGCTATCCCCCTCCAGTGTTTTGACTGTAAAAGAAGCAGGAGGTCAGTATTGTGGAGTATTCTAAAAACAATGTAAAAATGAAAGCAGTAATTTATTAAAAACTATAAAACATTTATGGATGCTGGCAAAAAATTTAGAGTCCATATGGAATTCTCCTAAGGAAGATAAAAGAAACTTAGAGGAGTATGTATAGAAATCTTATTCTTTTCTTTTGGTAGAAGTGGATAAATTCTGTGGGATTTTGGAATAAATGTCATCAGAAATGTCACTATGTATGTGCATTACTTTAAGGGTTGTATTGTTCTAGCTCCACTCATGAAAGATGGGTATTTTTATTCTTCCCTGAAGTTTTGATTTGTGAAATACAAATGCTTTAGGTAAGTGGATTCTTGAACCATGGTAACGCACACTACAAAAGCGTAGGTTCTTCTGGCAAGGAAATTGAAGCGCCTCTAGCTACAATAGATAAAATTACTGCTCTTGAGTGGATGGGTTTCTGAAACTTGCCAGACAACATTCTAAACCTTACTTTCTTTATGTCTTAGTTAAATTCACTCACCTTGAGCAGCTGATTGATGCTTTCTGTTGTATTTTCAAGAAATCCCAGTGGTAAAAGATAGGAATTTCTGTTTCCTAATCTTCTAAAGACCATGATAAAACCTAATGTGTATACTTCAATATTTCTCCAAAGCCAGTTACAGGCTGACTTTTAAAGTGAGATATGTAGAATTTTAATGTAGCTAAATCCAATTTTATATTTCTTAACATTTTCTAGAAGCTGAACCCTTTGCAACATAGATATGTGCATGATGCGGAAACAACTTATTAATAAGTCAGTAACAGAGCCAAGAATGAAATGCAAACTAATTGCTCAAACTGCTCTAATTGCTAAATGAAAGCTCTTCCCTACCATGGAAAATGTACAGATGGAGAGGGAATTGTAGTAGCATCTCTCTGTAGGGCAAACAAAATGCATCAGATGCACACGCTTGGGGTCAAGCAATATCATTATCTTTCTTGTGGTGTGTGCTAGTTGAGATGCAGTCCTGTTCCTTTTTTCCAGGAAAAATGGCCAATCTTATCATTACACTACCAATTTCTAATGCACTGTCTTTTTTTCAAGTACATAATCAGAAGGTCAAATGGCATGGCACTCAACAAGCCTACTCCACTTAATTCATTCTTCAGAGTAAATCAAGTGGGATTGTCTTTAAAGGAAAAAATGCTTACCATGGCTTCTGAAAACCCTCAATAGTTTTCAGCAGTTCTTGAATCCAGCTGCAAGACCAACAGTCATTAATAATCAGCAGTAAACAAAATGTCTCATCTGTTTTTCCAGTGGGTGTTTTAAGAACTGACAGATTTATGTGCATGTTGTTAATCTCTTCCCCAAGCCCTTCTTCAGTTTTCTCTAATGGTTTCCCCTCCATTTCCTTCTGTCTTTTGGTAACGAGATGTGACTCAGGACTTTAAAAAAAACCCAAACCAGTTAAAGGTCAATAGACACCAAGTCAATTAAAAAAGAGACTTAACAGCCAAATACCTCTGCTGGACTTTCTAATTAAATATTACACATTGTTTTGTACTGTGTGTACGAAAACAGTGTAGGAATGAGAAAGAGATTAGCTATGAACTGGCACCTACAGGGCCTCTGAGTAATGAGAGCCATACTGAGCCTCCGCAGCCCCAGAAACTGGTGGGCTTGGCCAGAACTTCATAGTGCAAGTCATACCAACCCCCTCAAAAGTCATGCATTTGTTTTGGGGAAGCTGTTTTGCCGTGCTGTCCTTGGCCAGCTATGTTGTCTTGCAAGGATTGCTTAGATACCCCTGTTAAACCACTCTTCATTGAGATTACAGCCCAGATCGCTGGAAAACATTGACCCAGAGGGTCTTTGACCAAAATATCAACAAAAGTTCCACAAGCCCGTGCTTAATACAAGGAAGGATTACAGCTAATCATGATTTACCTGTAGAAGATATGGAATAATAAAGTGAAGTACGAATAAAAACATCTAAAATCTGAAAATGTGGCTTGAAAGCAGAAGAAAGAAATTATCCTTTTGTGATTCCCATGCATGCGTTTTCTGGTTCTAAGCTACAGCCAGTATTTAATAAGTGGTAGAGGTATTATTCTATGGAAAGTCAAGACCATAAGAACTTACATTTAATTTACTTCCTCTTGGGACATAGGTACCAAGTGAACTTAGCCTACAACTTATTTAAACTTTAAAATTCATTCTTACTGTGCTCCGTGAAAGTGAGAAATGCCAGTGGCCCCTGAGATTACAGAATCTTCTGGTGACATTGACTGTACAGTGCATGATAAAATGCAATATTTTCCTGTTTTTCTTCATTTCAAAGAATAAAAATTCTGCTGTCATTTGCAGAAGAATTTTGTGGGAGTTAATTAATTAAATGTTAATAGACTTACTGTTGTTTTTCAAACAAATCTGTATTTTTTAATGAATTCACTATTGTTGCAGAAACATCAAACCAGAGAAGAGTTTGATCCACATTTTTTTGGTAAAGCTCAGATCACTTAAAAAGCTTTAGAGTATAATAATCAGCTTATGAATTTGCAGAACTGTTAATACCATCTTTTCTGCAAATCTGAGGAGGACAGATCTTTTCTTAATCTTGTGCTTTCTTTCAGCTTTTCTAGTTGGGGATCCATATTTCAGGCAGACTTTTCTTTTGCTTTCACACAAATTCATTGATACTAGCACCACTTTCCCCACTAGAGAAAGGTTGAAGGTCTCCAGGTTATATACCTATGAATTTATATCCATATCTAGCAAGCCAGAAGGATATTGGACCTTCCTACCCATTCAGCTTTGTTGGAGACAGTTAGGGCTGCACATCTCCCAGGGTGCTGGCAGTGCCACCACTGAAGTTTCTGCCTGTGCCAGAAGTCAAACTGACCCTTTCTTTGAAATAGAGAAGGATTCAGTGCAGGTAGACTCCTGTCTGGTCCTCAGATTGGTTGAGTTCTGGGGCTCTGGATAGGAATGTTGGTTCCACTTCTAGCTGCAGATCCTGCAGAATATGGCGGTTGAACAGCTACTGCGATTCTGCAGTTTAGATACAGCCAGGTTCTGCAGTTGTTTTGTTTTTATTACTTTGGGTTATTCATCATTTTAGTTAGTGAGACACTGCAGGAGCTGACAGCTATTCTTTGATACGCCACATGTCATTATTTATGGGCAGTTGTATTCCGACACAGCTTATACAGCTATATCCCTATATAGCCTACAAAATTAAAATAGAAAGAAAAACATCAGTACCTTTAAAATGCTTCCTACATTTATTTTTGAAGTGCTGGAGACTGTGGATCAAAAAGTCAGTGTCAGGAAACCACTAAAATAGGACAAGCCACAATTTCAGGTCTAATGCATCCCTAAGATTGATATGAAGATTTTTTCATTCTTTATTTTTTTTCTTTTTTTTTTTAAATCAGTGTTGTAGAGTGGAAAGAATGAAAACTTTGCATGAGAAAATTCTTAAGTTCCTGACAGTTATGGATTCAGGGTGGCGTCAGACAGAAGCGTTGTCCAAAGTTAAGGCAACCCTTCTTACATGTTGTGCTGTGTGATGTGTCAGAGTTACTGTGCTCCTGCAGTGTGTCCCTGATGAGGAGATCTGGGTTCAAACTGATGCATTTCCTTTGCAACTGGATTCATTTGGCTGTTTTCACTTCACTTTCTGCCACCAAGGCAAGAAAAGGGTAGCTCCCCTTGAGGCATTTTTGTGTCTTGCCCGTGAGGCAACACTGAAATGTGGCTAGGAGTGATTGAATTCTGCTGAAAGAGCAATCTGTTCCAGCACCCACATGTGGAAGCCACTCTGGTGCTCGATGGTTCACAGTTCAACCCAAGTTTTCTACGAAAACTGTGAATAATTTTTTGTTGCTACGTAGTCACTTCCTCTGCTTCTTCTGCAAGAAAGGATTATTGGCTACAGAAATCCATCTCTATTTTCTAGGGATCCCTGGAAGTGTTCTGGGTCACACTGGACAGGGCTTTAAACAACCTGATCTAGGGGAAGTGTTCCTGTTTATGACAGAAGTGTTGCAACAACATGATGTTTATCATCTATCTACCAGGATATAACAAGTCTGTTCTTTCCCGCTTCAAATATCCCTTTAATTTTGATATGTTTATGATTATTATGCTATTTAATACTTTTTAAAGAGTGATGTTTTGTAACTTTTTTTGAAAAAAGACATGGGAGGAGAGTCATCAGTCTTTAGAAGGGCATTTCCTCACTTGTACATCTTCGCTGCATGTCCCAAGGCAGTGGTTTGCTATGTGAAGACGACTGGGAAAGGTCAGAAATTAAGATTGTCTTGTTAAAATCTCTGGCTGGAGCAAGTTAATGTTCTTTGTATGCAGGTTGCAGAATGCCATAGGCAACTCTGGATTTTGTGACAAGAATTCAGTTTTACACTGCCCTACTCTGTGTTGAATCATGTGGGATAAAGTTGCTTTTGGCTGGTACTGAGCTGCTTTGCCAAGTAAGGAAGGAGTATTGAACCAAGGGCTGGAGGAGCTGCTGCACAGTTGGGATTGAGGCTTTCTGTGCAACAAGAGGGTTTTCTCCAATGCCTTCCTGCCCCTGGTTAGCTCACTCAATCTTCTCTGCAAGTTTTGGCACTCAAAATCTCCACACAAACGGTTGTACTCAGGTTGAACTTGCTGTGTCTTAAGGTGGGTAGGAATGATTTTCCAAAGAAAGATTGGTTCGTGCTAAAAAACTGTTATGCATCAGGAATTGTGTAGCCAGCAAGACCAGGGCAGTGATCATCTCCTTGTACTGGCTCTGGCGAGCCTGAACATCGAATGCTGAGTTTAGTTTTGGGCCACTCACCACAAGAAAGACATTGAAGGGCTGGAGCATGTCCAGAGAAGGGTGAGGGAGCTGGGGAAGGAGCTGGAGCACAAGTCTGGTGAGGAGCAGCTGAGGGAGCTGGGGTTGGTTGGCCTGGAGAAAAAGAGGCTCAGGTGGGACCTTCTTGCTCTCTGCTACT
The DNA here is from genome assembly GCF_017639235.1 of Corvus kubaryi. NCBI lineage: Eukaryota > Metazoa > Chordata > Aves > Passeriformes > Corvidae > Corvus > Corvus kubaryi. Next base: position 957,626 of record NW_024581038.1, read on the forward strand.
CCCTGACAGGAGGTTGTAGTCAGGTGGGGGTCAGCCTCTTCAGTTAACAAGTGACTGGACAAGAGGAAACTGTTTGGGTATTATAAAAAAATTTACCAAAAGTGTTTTCAAGCACTGGAACAGGCTGCTGAGGCCAGTGATGAAGTCACTGTTGCTGGAGTTATTTAGAAAATGTGTAAAAGTGTCACTTGGCCACACGGTTTAATGGTGAAGATGGCAGGGTTAAGGTTAACAGTTAGACTTGATGAACTTAGAGGTCTTTTCCAACCTTAACAATTCTGTGGTTCTGTGATTTATCCACCTGTCTAGATACTTTGTTCTGATGTGAATCAATCTGCATTAGCTGTTCCTACCTGCATTTAGCTCTACTGCTTCAGAGGAGAAGCCACTGCCTGTTCACTCTCTTATTTTACAAGGTTAATTTGACTGACCAGATACGGCCATCTGAAGAGTGTTAAATGTAATTTCAGTCTGACTAAAAGTTAATTCCCATGCCTACGAACATCTTACTACAGGAGCTCAGAGCACCTGGATGTTGCCATGCAGACTCTCAGGAAGGTCCTATTCCCTTCGCAAAGCTCGCTTGGCTCCATGCTGTCAGAGATGGGAGTAATGACAGCTTAAGCACGGATAACATGCATGTAGCTGCCATTTCTCTCCATAGTGCTCCCTCATGGCCAGACTACTGTGGCATCACTGGCTGCTGCTGAGTGCAGGCATGTATTGAGTGGAACCATCACACAAGCAGTAAACGCTTTGCTCCAGACCTGGCTTGGCTGGTGTATGGGTTCCTTGAGTGGGAGCTTCAATGCCTTGGGGCAAACGTGGGAATTTGCACTCAATTCACTTTCTCTGCCAAAGACTTTGAAATTCTTATGAGGCTGTAGGATAGCAGTGATCCTCATGCAAATTAAAACAAGATATTAAAAGTCAGCAGAGAGGCACTTTTAGATATAGAACTCTTGCAGAGTAGGAAGAAATTTTTCATGTTTTCACTTGGCAGACAAGGCCAAGGGTTTGCTTCACAGTTCATCACTCATCTACTGTCTTTCATTGACATAGTACCAATGTTGCTCAGGACTTTGACATGCCTCTTTAATGTAAGTCAGTCTAAATAATCTCTTGAGAGATGCCAAGGGTGAAGTTGGTGAACATGAAGTTTATAGGAATGAAATAATCTATTTGCTGAGAAATGCTGTGGAAGTAAATCAAATGGGAACATTTGCAATTTGTAAGATTTAGGAGCTAGGTCAAGGCAGGCAGGGATTTAATTTAATTCTTTGTAAGTCTTAGATCAAAAGAGATGTTTCTCTCAGTCCAAGATTAAAGATCCCATCTTCTAAGTAAGATTTAGTGTTTGCCAGTGATAAGTGAAATAGAGATCAACAATAGGAGCTGTAGGAGGATGGTTGGAGACATACTCGTGGTTATTTTCAGAAAGGTGTGTGGCAGAATGAAAGAGTGACCCAGATTTTCAAGTGTGGATTGACAAGTCAAACTGACTTAAATTCCAGAATCACAGAATATGCTGCGTTGGAAGGGACTCACCAGAATCGAGTTCAACTCCTGGACCTGCACAGGACTGTCCCCCAGAGTAAGAGAGACCTCAACAAATTAGAGAGATGGGAAATCACCAACCATATGGAGTTCAACAAAGGAAAGTGCCAGATTCCGCCCCTGGGGTGGGGCAACCCTGAATGTACAGACAGACGGAATAAGAGGCTGGAAGGCAGTGTCATGGAAAGGGACCTGGGGGTCCTGGTCCATGGAAAGTTGGATATGAATCAGCAGTGCTCTGGCAGCCCTGGGAGCCCTGGCAGCCAGGAGGGCCAACCATGTCCTGGGGGACATCAGGCCCAGCAACGCCAGCTGGTCAAGGGAGGGGATTGTCCTGCTCTGCTCTCCACTGTGGTGGCCTCACCTCAAGTGCTGGGGGCAGTTTGGGGCACTACAATATAAGAAAGACATTCAGCTATCAGAGAGTGTTTAAAGGAGGCCATGAGAATGGTGAAGGGCCTTGAGGGAAAGCCATGTGAGGAAAGGCTGGTGGCACTTGGTCTGTTCAGCCTGGAGGAGTCTGAGGAGAGACCTCTCTGGGATCTGCGGGGAAGAGGAGGGGCAGACACTTACCTCTTCTCTGTGGAGACCAGGGTCAGGACCAAAAGCAATGGACTGAAGTTGTGTCAGGGGAGGTTTAGGCTGGATATCAAGAAAAGGTTCTTTCCCCACATGTTGGTTGGGCTCTGGAACAGGCTGTCCAGGGAAGTGGTCACAGGACCAAGCTTGATATGCAGCCCTCTGTTCTGCTTTCCTTCTCTAGTTCCTCTGCTGACTGTGCTGCACACTTAGTGTGCAGCTTGTGGAGCCAGCGTGGCTGAGCTGATGCCATTGACCTGCTCAGCAGACAGATCACTGATATTGCTCCTGTACTTGCCTTACAGGGACTCGTTCTGGTAAGCTGAATTGCAGCATTCTGCAAGTGGAAAGCTGAGCCACTCTTCCCACAGCAATTCATTTAACCGTGTCCCTATTTATTGCAACAAGGATCCCTTCCTGCTGCAGCAGTGCCTACAGCAGTGATGGCACCGACAGAAGACAATGCCCCTTGAGTGGAGCAATGGCACAATGTGAATGCTGATTTAGGATGTCAGGTTCTCCCTTGTCTCTTACTGTAGCCCAGTGGAGTTCTCTGCCTATAACTGCTCTGGTAGGTTGCTGTGACAGTTTCTTTAAAGGTTCACCTTTGCGAGTCTGTTTAGCAGTCTTGTGGTTGTTTCCTCACACCTCCCAGCCCTAAGAGCCAATTTCTGTAAGCAGATTTGATATTCGTGATGAAACACAGCAATATGTTACACACACACACACATACTCTATGCATATATAAAAATACATATACGTCTGTATATATATATTTATGTTCATCTGTATATATACACACTCATAGGTGGGGGAAAACTAATCTGGGGGGTCCTACTTATGAGCACACATACACACATATTTATGGCCTCCTGGCTTTTCTTGGTGCATTGTATTTGACACTGAGCTTCACAGATAAGAAGTGCAGGACATCTGGGAGTAAAACTGTGATTGGTCTTCTTTGGAGTGATTTCATCTCTTCTCACTCTGCAGATTTTTATGGTTTTCAGTTAAAATTTAGTTATACCAAAGACTTGGGCAAAAACCTTTGTTGTAACAGTTGCTATTTGATAAACAGCAACCTTTTGAGTAGGGTTTCCCCATATTTTCATCTCAGCAGTTCTCTGAAGAATTTCTGATGTGTATTTTTGCTCAGAAAATGGAAAAAAAGAAACATATAAGCCCTACTAGTAGCAAACTAATTTTTTATTAAATATCTTGGGGTAGGGGTCTGTTCAACTCTTACTCAGAACAAAGAGTTTAGCTGCATCTTCTAATGCATAATGCAAGAATTATTATTGCCTTGCACTTCACTGAAGCAGTAACAAATGCATCCATTTTAACTTACTTATGTGAATCCACTGATTTCCCAGGAATTTTATGCAAGTTCAAATCGTCTGAGAAAAACTGCATGTTATCAGCTCTTCCTCTTTCAGGCTTTGTTCCTTTATTTATGCGGATTCACTGGGTTCACCTTCATCATTTACTGTATGAAACTGAAGTTACCTCTAATCATGTCAGAAAGATTCCCATCCCATTATATTTTTTTTCAGTTGTCTGGGGAGTTCTCTGAACAGTTTGGGACAATCCTGTTATTATTGACTGTCCCTCCCACTGAAGAAATTCTGAAATATTTCACCTTTGTGCCAAGGTACAAATAAAGATTTGTCAAAGAAATAAAACCAATTTCTCTTTCTAAATACAAATTCTGTTTCTAAATAGAGATTATATGTGATGGGGACTACACACTTTCTTAAATAAACATATAAAGCTGCATATGGTCAAATCTAACTTGTAAACATTTTTCTTACATTTTTATGTAAACATAAAATCTAACATGTAAACATTTAAACAAATCTAACTTGTAAACAAGAAGAAAGTGAATTCTAATTTCATTATCTTGAAACTGCTGATAAAACATCTGCAATGGAACATGCTGGGATGAATTAGTTCAGTAACACTTCCTGTTTCATTAGGATGATTTAAGCCTGCAACAAATGTCATGGCATTAACATTTTATGCCTAGGCATGAAGAAATGGCTGCTGGAAGAACCAACAGCCTTTGTAAAAGTCAGCACTTTCTGTCTGTCTTCATGAGACCACTGGTCACACTGCAATATTAAATTACGACTTTGCTAGGAGAATTATGTCCTGTGTGTGCTGTTTCTCCTGGGCATCTGCCCAATTCAAGAATGAAACTGCCAACAGATGTGATAACAATTGCCTATCACCATGCTTGGGTATGGTTCAAACATCCATTTCATTTGGCAGATATTCCTAATAAGCCCCCTCAGGGCAAGTAGCCTTTTAATAATAGCATTTTCCCTTTGAATTTGCCAGAGAGACCTGCCCTAACATATTGTTTGTGCAGTAGTAGATACTGATTCATGATTCCTTCTTGCTTTCTGCCTGCCTCTGCTCAGTACTTCTCTAGCCAGGTGGTGAGGACACACTCTTCCCATCCAGAACTCACCACAGGTCTGTCCCCTTTTCAAGCCCAGTCTGAACTTACAGGGACTATGCTTGCACTGCCAATCCCCCTGCCCACACAGCTGAAAAGACTACAACTTCCTCTTTTACCAGTTGGTACCACGAATTTTTATTAGATTTTTGTCATCAATCTTTACTTCCAAGGAACAATGACAACAGAAAGAGCTGACTCATTCAGACTTCAACAAAAAAACATTGCTGATTTTAAACCCACAGCAAAAGTCTGCTGAGCTCTGTTTATCAATCACTTTACAAACATAAACAGTGAGCTACAGACATGAAAGTAGGAAGTTATACTAGGCATACAACTGCAAGGTATTATGGAAACAGAGGTTTAGACAAACCTTTTGGGAAAAACTCTTTTCTTATTAAATGAATTTACTCAAATAATTTCTTTTCTATACCTTGCATTTTATATAGAGGACAACACATTGTATGGTTGCTATGGATGTTTAATCAAAAGTATAGCAAAAAACTTATATAGACCCTTGTCTAAGTAGCTTCATTTGGAAGAAGCAGCCTCACAACTGAGTGCAAAAAAGTAAGAAAATTATTTTCCTTGCAATTATTGTTATTACAATTCCCCTCCAATGCCCAGGTCCAACTGATTTTTAAAGAGAATTTTATGCCACAAGACCAGAAAATTGCTATGAGCAACAGGAAAACCTGTCTGGTGATTATCTTGCTCAGACGGTTTAAACAGAGCATAGGTTGCTCCTACTGAACTCCCTCGAGTAACGAGGAGTGTGTTGATGCCATAACAAACACACCCGTAGAGCAGTGGTCATGAATAAGGCAGCAATCAGAGAAGGAAGCAGAGTTTTGTTTTTACTGCTGGGGAAACAAAGGAAATTAATTATTAAAAAGGGAAGTTATGCTACCAAAAAAAAAAAAAAAAAAAAAAAAAAAAAATCAAACAACTTCAGTCTATCCTTTCATAGAATCATAGAATGGTTTGGGTCTCCCTGCCCTGAGCAGGGACATCTTCACGTAGATGAGGTTGCTCAGAGCCCTGTACAACTCGACCCGGAATGTTTTTAGGGATGGGACATCCACCACCTCTAGGCAACATGTACCAGTGTGTTAACACCCCCACATATATATACTTCAAACAAGTGTAGTCCCAAGGACTGGTCTTGGAAGCAATTCCTAGATGTCCGGGCTGGAGTTGCTCCCCTCCATTCTAAAAGTACATGTTAAGAGGCTGTCAAGACCTGCTGGCTGGAAAGGTGACTAGCAGATTGAAGGTTCTTCTGTGCTTGGAGGGGATGACAGCTGGGAAGCAGGAATTGCCTGTGCTATCAGAATCCTAGTTTGCACCTGCAGGAGCAGGAGAACACTCTGCTGTACCAAATGGGATCCATGAACACCCGAAATGCATTCAAGCCTCCGCACAGCATCTGAAATGCAGAGCTGGGAACAAATGATGAACACTTAAATTCAATTGTGTTTGTGGCGCATAATTTTCCTGCATTTTATTATCCACTGCTTTTTGGACAAATGCTTGTTACATCAGACATCAGTACTGATTCTTCTGCTTAACTGAGCCGAATGTTTGCATGGGAAAACTAAAAATTGTCACTCTTTTACACCAAAGTGCCATGGGGAGTTAGGGGTGGTGCTTTCAGTAAAAGCTTCCACTGATGGAGCATCTTCCAACCCTAATGGTTTTGGAACGCCTTGGTAAATCTGAAGTTATTGTTCATTTGTCCATGCTTCACTCACATAACCCATAAAGTAACTATCTAGATGTCTACTCAGAGACCTAAGCTGCTATTTAAAGCATTAATGGAGCTTGCTTTTTAAATAATTCACTGCATAAAGTTATATTTTTTAAAAATCTCTCTTCAGATGATCACTTCTAGTTCAGTTGTTTGAAGATTGTCAATCCCCAGTTATTAAACATTGTGAACTAAATACTCAAACATATGATTTTAAAAAAAGAATCATCCCGTTCCTCTATGCCTCCAGGGTTTCAAGCTGGTGTTGTTGATATATTGAGTTTTACCTAGAGTTCTGAATGCTAGAAAGTTATCACTTCTCTGGGGGAAAGCTAAGAATGTAAAACAATGCCAGCTGCTGCAATGTTGAGAGAAAAAAAATTAAATATTAATTAGATACAAGTAGTAGAAACAAATGAATTTCATAGTGCATTATTGTTTGAAATGGAAAAGCATAAAGCAAAAATTCTACTTGAGAGGGAAAAAAATATTGGTGTCCAGAGTATACAGAATCAGTTCTTTTTATGAAATTCTTTCCTCAGAGAACTCTCCCTGCTTCAAATGATGAGTATTTTGTGTATAAAATTTTTTCCCATTACAACTATTCTAGAACACCTTTGCACTCAGAAACCTGACAAAAAAAGTTCTTTTTCTTTCTTTTTTTTTCTCCCCTTCCAGAACATTTGATTTAGGCTTAATGGGTAAGAACTGAAAAAGGAAATTAGGGAAGTACCTAATGAAATGTACTGCAAGGCAGTGATATATTATTGATTCCTAATGAGGAAAGGGGAGTCACCCTCCCTTTTCCCTGCACTGCTTTCACATCTCTTTGCTGCTTGTTACTCCCCATATGCTGCACAGGCTGAACATGTTGCCCTCTTAACTCTGCCGGTGTTTTCCTCCAAGAAAACACTGCCGAAGGCTAAGTTTAGGAGATTTCGTTACTTTCAAATGATAAATCCATCTTTTGAGCTACAAAAGTGCTTTAGTGTTGAGGGGAAATTCCTGAGGTCTTTATTGCTTTCCTACACTAGTGCTGCATTACAGATACCTCTGCATGCATGAATGAGCGCTGTGACAGAATAAGAGAGGATTAAAATTGTCCATTAGTTTTGGAGGGAAAGAGCAGACTTGGTCTGTATGAAAGATCTGTCAACTGATGGTTTCTCTGGAAAACATTAAAAACGTCCTCAGTTTACATTAAAATTAGAAATTGATTTCTCACTGCTCTGCAATAACCTGGGCACTGTTTCTTGAATCAATGACCAGTTAGTGCCTGTATCCAAGCCAATGACATCAGGTCGTGTGTGACTGGACTCATGCACAACATAGGCAGGATTTTCAGTCAAAAAAATCATTTATTTACTCTACATTTTTTTCCATCTTTTCACAGAGATGATGAATTTCAAAAGAATAAACCCACTGGGTGGTGATATTTTTTCCTATCTCTGCATGGAGCTCTTTGACTTCTAGCCTTGGAAATCCATTGCTGTAAATTCCTAGTCATTCCTAGGAAGATACCTACATATATAAGAGACTTCTTTTTAATGACTTACTGCAAAACTTTTGAGAGATGAGATTAAACATGTCCTCTTTAGCTCCAATGCACTAATTTGATTTGTGTTAGCTCTGTGCACAGAACTCATTTCTGAGACAGCTGTCTCCACGTAAGTGTTTGGTGAGGTTGAAATGCTAAATATTTTGTGCATAGAAGACAACTTTTTCCAAGTGGCATCATTCCAGCTCTGTTTAGTTTAGGGCCTCCAAGTGAGTTAAATTCTGTGTTTGTGGACTGCAGTATTCACTTGTGTTACCTGTGGGGAAAGAAGCACAGTTGTTCTGCAGAATGACTATTAAATCATCTAGTCTGTAAGAGGATTATATATTCACACAAGCTTAAACATAACTGAGTGTCTTAGCATTTACATACACAGCTCCTAATTGAGTTTTATCACTAAAACTTACAAGCACAAACTCGAGAGACATTTGACTTTCATTTATCCAAAAGTGCAGCCCCCATAGCAGCTGCATGTTGAAAAAAATACAGTTTTTTTCAAAGAGATGTTTCAGGAAGAGATCTGTCAGTGATAAAGAGGTATTTACAACTTTCCTGTGCTGGAAACTCCCCTGATCACCTACAGTCTGTATCTGAACTGTCCTGAGCCCTTTTTTGTCTGTTACCCACTCATCCTCCTGGTCACTGCCTGATGTCAGAAGCAATGACATCTCCATTTGTGAAGTGCTGAAATTGAGACAAAGAGTTTTGTCCCACAGAAAAGTTGTGGACCAAATATATATCCTTGAAGTATTAAGGTGGCATCTTAACAGAAGTTTCAGCCTTTCATTCAAGATGAATTTAAACCTGAAAGTTCAAAAGTACAAGCAGATTCAGTGGGGTGCATTTGTCTTAAAAATTGAGAGAAAAAAGCAAATTTCAGTTTGACACTGATAAAAATCCTCAGGAGTTGAAAGTTACAGCTTCTTTTAATATTTTGGACTTTGACAAAAGGGATTTTTCATTAAGTTTTTATATGGAAGAAAATAATTAACAAAATTGATGGAAGGCAAAAGGACAATGCATTATTGTCTTTAACACAGAGCAAAGGCGTAACTAACTTCAAGGTTGTAGATAAAGAAGGAACTTAAGTTAAAAAAAAATTAGGCCCAAAAAGAATTAAGACCTGCAGTTCTGTCTAGAATGCAGAGTGGGATTATTATTTCCCCACTAAACTGATTTCTGATAAATTTTTGGGAGTTGGTTTCTGCTGGGAAACAATGACCAGTTGTCAGATTTGCTGGCAGTAGTCTATTTTGTTTGAATCTTTCAATGGAATAAGTGCCCATCAGCAAAAGGTTTGCAGATCTCCCACTGCCTCCAGGTACAGCACGTGGCCTGCTGCCTTCATCCATGCCCTTCTCTAGTGCTCAGCACCCCTCTGGATAAGAAAGTTTCAACTCCTCAGTAAGGCCTACAAGAAAATGCCTCAGCTCTGGCAGAAATACTGAGAATTCTTTTTTCCTGTATTGTGCAATCTGAACCACATTAAAATGCTGTTAATTAAGAAATAGGTCAGATTTCATAGCAACCATCCTCTTATGCAGCAGTTTCAGAGTGTGTACATCCTGTTCCCGCTGAACTGAGGCAGATCTGACACCCAGGTGAGCTGGTATTGGTGGTATTTGAGGAGAAGGATGGGATTTCAGGGAGGTCTTGGCTTGCTGGCTGAGAGTGGCAATCACGTCAGAGGCTGCAATTTTTTTTGCTTAAAACCTGGATTTTATTTTAGGTGGGGTTTTTTGTTTGGTTTTATTTGGTTGGGTTTTTTTTAATAGTTTTTAAGTGGTTTTAGCAGCTTTTTAATTTAGCTCTCAGCTCTTCTATTTTTGACAGCGGCAGATTTCATCATGTTTTGTTCCTCTGTGATAGGAAGACGGTATGCACAAATGCAAAATTTGGAAAATGTCGAGAGAAACCATGAGGGAAGAAATATGTGGGCAATAGTGGATAAAAATTGCCTTGGGAAATCACACATAAAACTAATTTTTATGTTTTTTAATGAATCTTCATTCTTTGAAGTATTTAAGACTACCCATTGCTGGCACAACCTTAGCCCTACAACCTTCTGGATCAAGAAAAAATGGAGAACATCAGTTCAACAGCTTTCTCTGCCTCACAATAAATCACACGGCCTCAGAGTATCAGTGTTATGTAAGGGAGATGGAGGGAGATGCACTTGTCTGTTCCTGCCCTCTCAGCACATGTCATTTCTACAGTTACCCATATCTCTGCAGGCCCTGGTGACTGTCACTGTTGTTACACCTCAGTGGAGCTCAGCAATGCCGGGCAGACCCAGGTCTGGAGCCTGTCCTGCCATGGAGCCACTGTCAATCTCCCTTCAGAGGAGAGAACATAAGGTGGGAAGAAAACGAAAACTGTCCTGGTGATCACTGTAATTTCCAAACTTTACAGATTCTGGCACTTCCAGTCCACCTTTTTTTCTGAATAGGCCATAAAGGAAACCTGTTTGTTGGTTGGTGAGGCTTCTGGACTCCCTCTGACAGAATAATGCTTAGGCATTCTTCTGATGTTATAGTCACCTGCTTTAGATTTGTCACCAGTTTCAAACACTTACCAAGTAATCCATTAGGAAGGTCCTTTTGATTCTTCCCTGGGTTATCCCAGCCAACAGGACTTCTTTTCCTCTGTCCCATAGTCAGGATTTTATTTATTTATTTACTTTCTTACTTATTTATTTATTTATGTTAAAGTTTAGTGAAACTATTTGAGATGGTCTGTTTCTGTTGAACCGGTCTGCCTATAAAATCTGAATGCTTCCAAAATAAGTCCTGCCACATGTAAGGAATAAAATGGGGAGTGGCTCTTATTCAACGAGGAAGGCTGAAAATTTTGCCCTGGTTAGCAAAGAGACATTGATTATGCCCCAGCTTAAAGCAATTTTAAATCCATTCTGTCCATGAAAGAAGCTTCTTCTATTTCAGGAAGAAAACAAAATATGGAATGCAAAACTACCTAAACTTTAATTCATATCATGAATGTTTCAGTACTGTGCTGAAAGTCTTTTGGTTGCTTTTTGAAAATCAAATGGCTGCTTTGTTGTTTCTCTGACAACATACCTGCTTTTATGAAGTTCATGGAAGTTGCTAAGTATGACTCAGTGTTAGCTATTTTCATGACTTTCGTTGAAATTACTGTGATTTTTCACATGAGCTGATCCTTCTTTATCTCATGTTTCACCCTTTTGGCTCACTTCCTTCATCCCCTTCCACAGTTTAGTGCATTGACCACCTTCACCATATTATTTCAGGTGCTGTCTCCAGCCTCTCAGCCTGCAGATTCAGACAGCTGAAGCAGAGAAGCACACAATGATTATTCCCACAGATGGACTGTGGCACACACAGTTTTCCATGGAAAACATGGATCAAAGCCAAACTGTGTTAAACGTAAGTTATTTCTACCACTATCTTGCCATGGCATATCATTGCTTATTCTTACAACATGTAGCTCCATTGGAGTCAGTGAGCACCAGGTTCCTAATTATCTTCAGAGGATTTAGTTCCTGGTTGGTAATTAATTCCCTCAAAACATTTAATTCTGAGAGGTGGAACAGTGGATAAATCCATAAGTATGTGCAGATGCATTTTCCCAAGCCCATTTTTCTAGTACATGCTTGTAAGCCCTGAAGCTGTGTACATGCTGTAGAAACAAAGTCTTTTTCAAGTCACGATGTGATGGTCTAGCCTGGCCACCTGGGAGGATAAACCATGGCCGAATTGTTTCTTTTAGGAGCATTCATGTCGAAAAATGATTTAAAGATGGATAGCCAAGACAGTTTTTTCAGTAACAGCAAAATGAGAAATGCTTATCCCTTCCCTTTTTCATGTACCCAGCCCAAGAGCACTGTTAAAATTTAAAAGCTCTAATGAACTGCATGATGGACAGATGCATCAGAAATTAAATAAAAAGAAAGAAAAATAGCATTTGATGAAGTGGAGCTATTGCTTGAGAGTCAAATACACATTGATAGAAAAGTGGACCAAGTATTCTTTATAGATCTTTTTTTCTGTTAATGTCTACTTTTCAGGGATGATAGCTAATGCTGATTGGGAGAATTGTTTTGAAAGTCAAGAATGGAACAGTTAATAAGAGTTTCAGGAAATTTATAAACGTGTGATTTCTAGATGACACAAATGCCTTTGAAGATCACCTTTCATTTCCCCAGCTCTATAACTGTAACACTGCTTTAAAAAAAAAAACAGTAGGTGTGAGCTAAAGCTTCTTCACCAGATCTGTTCATTAAGATTTACTGTCATCTAGCATCTGGAAAAAAAGCCCTGCTCCGCATGTTCTCCTATTACTTCAGAATTGAGAAAGTCATTAGAATTAATTCTTATTAATTAAGCCAGACACCAAAGGAGCTGACTCAGAAACAGCCACACAAAAACAAAAGCCCTGCTTCTGTCTGTGCAGGCTTCCCAGCAGTCCCTGAGATGACAAAGAGGTCTCTCACTCTGTCACCCAGCTAACAGCTTGTCCTTGCAGCAGCCTGTGTCTGGGATCCAGCCCCAGAGCAGAAAATGTCTTACCCCAAGTTCAGTGTTTAGTGAAGAAGATCTTGACTTAAAGACATTTTGCATCCTTAAATGCCCATGTCTTATCCAAGATTTAAAAGCTCCTTTCCTCCCAGTTACTCCTGTGTCTCACCAGTTCATTTAGTGGACAGCTTAAATTTTCCTTTTAAAGAATTATTGAATTGCTCTGTTCAGTCTAGAGACACTGGCGTCCCCTGAACATGCGTGGGTAGAACCTCATTCCATCCAGAAGCAAACTGACTAGTTAATGGTCCCACTACTCATCTGAACTATTAATTGATGACTAAACCATAGTGTGGCAAACACTGCCTTTCAGTCAGGCAAATATTGTCCTGTGCAGTATTTGTACTTTTTATGACTATACCATCTAAAACACACAAAGAAAAAGGCTTGGGAATTGTGCTACCTTGTTTGAGAGCAAGAGTAGTGGTGGTCAGTCTCTTTATCAGAGATTTCAAGGAAAATGTGCTTGGCAGGATTAGCCACAGTGCCGGCTGTGATTGTGCCTGCTCCAGCATGGAATCAGGCTGCTTTTGGATGTGGTACTTGGAACAGATCTTCCTGCATTACCACAGGATAATCCTAAGATCGCTACAAGGCTGGCAGGAAGAAACAACAGTAAAAACAGCTGTGCTAATCCCTGGAGGATGACAAATCATATGGTTTCAAAAAGTACTCTCTGGCTGCAGTAATTTTTTTTGAAAACTAAAGCAGAAACAAAACCCCAGCAGATCTCTCCTCAGAAATATCCCTACAAATGAGCTTGGAAGGACTTGGGAAGGACAAGGATAGAGCTGGCTGTCTTGATGGCATTGATTGATGGCACCCTTTGACCAAAAACCAGCTAAAAACAACCCAGCACAAGCAAGCCAACCCTACCCACACAACCAGCGCTGTACTTTCTCTTGGAGATACTGTGGTAGGATTCAGCCTAGAACAGAACAATTCCATAGCCAAGTCCTTGCTGTACTATAACTGCAGGAATTTTAGGAGAATGTGAGGGCACATGCTTTAAGCAAAGAGGGGAAAGGGAAAGACATCAGGAGGAGGAGAAAGGAGTGCACAGAGACTGTGTGGGGGAAACAGTTTATTTTCTTTTTTTTCCAATAATGAGCAGAAATAATACAGGAGCCATGCTAGTGATGCTGTCAGGGTGGCCTCTTCCAGGGCTGGGGAGAGTCCTGGCACCTGGGGTCCCTCCTCTTTGTCGGTCACAGGAACCCCCCAGGTGAGCTGTCCCTGCCCTGTCACAGAGTGTCCCCCTGGGCAGAGGGACCTGCCACCACCACCACCTCCTGTCCCAGCCCCTCCTGGGCCTGGTCCTACTCTGTGGGGACTGGCACAGGTGGGGAGCAGCTGTGACCCTTGAAAAGGGCAGCCTCCGTTGTGCCAGCTTCTTCCTCCTCCACAGAGATTGCAGGGCTGTTTGTGGGAGTTCCCATCTGTGGGCTGGAACTTGAGGATCTGGAGCTGCTGGAGCTGCTGCAGGCTGCTGGCTGTCATTCTCATCCCTGGCAGTGTGGGAGTGCAGCAGCCTCTGGGCCCCCTCGCTGCATTGGTTCATAATGATGTTGATGATGTCCTGGACCAGTGGCACTGTGTGCTCCTCCAGAATGTCCTGCAAACTCTGCATCATGAGCTCCTCGTCTGGCCCATAGGTGCAGAGAAATTGCAGGATTAAGCTCTGTGTGCTCTCTCTCAGCCACCATTGCTCCCCATACATGGTCTCCATTCTCTGGTGCAGCCAAGCATGGACAGGGTCCAGGAGAGGTTGTTGTTGACAGAAAAGTTCTGCCCACACCTCAGGCAGGACACTGCCTATGGCCTGGAATGGTGTGTCCTGTGGAGAAGATGGATGGGACACCTCAGGAGGATGGGAACTGGTTTCATCCAGGCTGTCAGGAGCTCTACCTCCCTGGCTGCTGGCTGCTGCCAGCTCCTCAGGGACTGTGATGGATGTCTCCACAGAGTTTCCTTCTCCCTGGTGAGAAAACAAGACAGACTCTATTGTTCTTCTGCAGAGTGGGCACACTAGATTTCTCTGTGTCCACTGCAGAACACAACCCAGGCAGACCTGGTGGTGACAACGAAAGTCATCTGGAGTCTCCTCACAGATGAGGCAGCTCTGGTTTGTTTCCGTGGCCATCTTTGTGCTCTGCAGTATGTTGGGAAGAGCCGGGGATGAGGATCTGCTCCCATTTGATGGTGTCACATCCTGCAGGAGGGAGAGGCCATGGTCACTGGCTGTCCTGGGGCAGGGAGGAAGAAATGGCCAGGCCCCTGGAGAAGGACATATCCCCAGCTTCTGGAGTCCCGTCACCCACCCCACAGCCACCCCAGCGGGACATTTTCCTGCACAGCTCACTTTCAGTGCTGCATCTGCAGTGCTCGGCTGCCTGAAGCAGGCAGGGCAGGGAACCAGGAGTGATGGCTCTGGGACTGGCACCAAGATCTACCAGTAACAGGCACCACCCAGCACTAGAGAAGCCTGGCAGTGTCACTTGGATGGAGTTCAGGCTAGAGCCAGACTGGCCCAGGCTCTGCTGACTCCAAATATAAGCAGTGAGGGATAAGAGTTCCTGATCCATCTGCCCCTAATGTCACAGACCACTGCTCGGTGGCACCAGCCTCCACACACAACACTTCTGTGTTGTCACAGAAGTCCTTGTCCCCCTGCAGGCACATGGCATCAGCTAAAACTGGGGAGTCCATGCTGGAGACGTGACCCCTTTTCTCACGAGGATAGTCTGGCAGGGGCCAGGTTTCCCAGCAAGATTTTTGACATTTCTGTGTTTGGGGGCTTCAAGCCCCAGCTGGAAAAGGCCCTGAGCACTTGGCCTAACCCCAGCACCAACCTTG
This sequence comes from Corvus kubaryi, assembly GCF_017639235.1. Lineage (NCBI taxonomy): Eukaryota > Metazoa > Chordata > Aves > Passeriformes > Corvidae > Corvus > Corvus kubaryi. The sequence goes on from NW_024581038.1 coordinate 972,943, forward strand.
CTTTGAGCAGAAGGTTGAACCAGAGGCCTCACAAGGACCCCTGCACTCACATCCATTCTGTGATCTTTCCCTAATCGTGTGAGAAGAACCAAGTTTAAGATGGTGATCAGCAGAGTCCATATCAGCAACTTGAGAGGGGGTAAAAAAACACTCGTGTAATAAATGGTTAAAAGTTTTTTTTTTTTTTTTGGTTAAAAAGAAGTTAAAAGTTACTTGTTATATACAGTTAATAAGTTGATTATTATTGTGACTGTACGGGTGTAATGCTGCTATGTGATCGCTAGATGGTGACACCAATGGGGGAAGAGTGGTGGGTCTATAGAAAGGAGGAGAACATTCTGGAATGTTCTTAGGATGACTTAATAATTTATGATGTAAACATCTTGAGGAATTATTGTTTAGGGGGCAAACCAATCACTCGACGCCCCAGAGACTGACGGAACTGAACACCAATGAGGACCCTAACAACGGGCCATCAGAGGGAGAATCTGAGCTGCACCAATCACAACATCAGAGAGACTATAAATGGCCCCGGGGCTCAGCTCTCAGGGCTCTTCCTGAGGAACCTGAGTCCGAAGGAACGCCCTGTGCGTCGCACTGTTGGTTTTTTTCTGGGTTGTCCAGTGGGACTCGGGCTTATCTCGAGTTGCCGCGTCTGGTCTTTCTTTTTAAATAAACGAGCAGACTTTCACTCCACAGAAAAGAAGTCCAGGCTCCGTTTATAACACTGGGGTATTTGCTGCACTTGTCGAAGTGTGTGAGGTTGTCTCTTCAGACAGCCTTCTCCCACACTACAGCACCAGACCCCTGGCAGTGCAGCAGATGAGCTCAAACTCAGATTGCCAAAAATCCTTCCCTCTGGATTGATGGATTAACTACAGTCGTGAGGGATGTTTGCAGCAGACTAATCATCAATTCCCAGGGCTTTCCTGTAGTCTGGGTGGTGAATTCTGACCACGTAACCCTGTAGATGAGAGCAAATAAAAAAATCCTCATATTTTCATAGCAAAATGCTTGGTTTTATTTGAGATCCACTCAGCAGTGTAGAGAGCATGTTATTCAGAAGAAACTTTTGGAAATAATTTTCTTGGTAACTTACTTTCCGAGAGAAGTCAAGATCTTCTCAGGCAGCAAGGACTAGACTGTCAGGATGGTTTCTGCTACACACTGCAGGACAGTGGCAGCCTAGTTCTGTGTGTCCTCAACAAAATTGGAAAAGTCTTAATTTGGGGGTGGGGGGCTTGGATAGGTAGCTTGAGTGCTGTTTGTGAAAGACAAAGTGTATTTGATCCATGCTAATGTCAGGGAGGGGCTCAGAAAAAGGACTCTATTAAGAAAGAGACTAAAAAAACCAAAATGAAAACAATAGATAAGAAATCTTATTAGCAGTATTTTCTTACAGAGGTGTTCTTAGCAGTGTTTTTCATTCTATTAGTTTAGTCATTTTACCCCTATTTTTTATGTTCCAAGTCTGTAAAATCGCAGGGTTGTGACTCACCTCAAGCTCAAATTCTTCCTTATCTGCTCTTCAGTGAACTTCCAGTTGGATCTTTCTTATTTCTTCCCTTCTAAGAAAAGGAACTTTACATATTAATGTCTTCTGTCACAGGGCATTAAACGTATCCGTATCTGGCTGTTTCAAAAGCACAGGGGTTGAATGTTGGGGGGTTTTGTGGGCCCATTAATTATAAAACACACGTGGATTCTGAGGGGTGAGAAAAGTAATCAAATATTCAATGGTATCTGTTTTCTGTGTATTGGGCATGAACCTTCCAAGAAAATATGTAAGGCAATGACACAAGGGTTTTTTTTCCGTGGATCCATAATCTCAGGCACAGCACCCTGGGAGCAGGACTAAGCTTGTATTTCAGTGACTCCTATCACATCTCCTCCACTGAAATGTCATTTCTAAGCAAAGCTGAGCTGCTGTCTGGTTGGCTTTGTACAGATTCTTTAGTACATATCTGGGCTTTAAAGTGGCTTTCTGCTCCTACTGCTGGAGTGGCTGATGTGAACTCCTGAAGAGAACGAACATTTTTATTTTAAGATGCTAAAATAAAATTTTTAGCACCACAGGAAAAGCATGAGCAGCGGGATTGTAATTTCCCACCCGTTTATGAATTTTTAAATTATTTTAATACTGAAAATATTCCTGTGATAGCTTCATAATCCTGTTGGCTTTCCTCTGCTCTCTGCCCCCATCAGTGGTGGAGTGGGAAGGGTCAGAGCAGGTGGTGGGACTCTCTGGCATTTCCTCACCTGATGGAGGGTGAGGGTTAGTCTGAGGCATTCCACTGTCTTTGCACCTTTGATTGAACAACTCTGATGGCACTCTGCCCATCCAGTTTGAAAAAGCACAGTAGTGTTTCCCTACCAGCTGATATCCCCCAGGCTCTGGGTGAACCAGCCACTGAAACACATCCACTTGACGTTAATGAGTGGCCTTACTGCCTTCCAGATTTCCTAACACTGACACGTGCTAAAGCTGCACGGGGCTGCAACTGTGCCCTTGCAGGAGCCACTGGCCCCCAGATCAGCCAGCCATCCCTAGTGTCATTGTCATGCCTGGCAGCAGGTACCTTTGGTTCTCTGGTGGGTGCAGGTTGTCTCTGGCACTGACAAGCTGTCTAGGCTGTAAAACTCCCCTGAGCATTGCTCTTTTTTCTACTGACCTCCATTTCTTTTGAATGCAAAGTTGCCTGTGGCGTTGCCATCTGTTCAGGTGGCTGCAGTTCTTATCTAAGAATCCTGTATGGGTATGTAAGGTGAGGTATATAATGTGGATGTATATGTGCATGTTTGTTAGGTTGTGAGAGGTTCTATGGATGTGCATCTTTTGTTACATCTTCTGCCATTTTGTGAGAAAGGAAAGGGGGATAACTGTGTTCTGTAAATAACCTCCTTTGTGTTTGAACAGCCGTGCCAATGGCACAGCCTGCAAAGAAAGTATTGTTGCATTAAATGGAACGTGCTAGAAGTTTATCCTACTGTTCTTATTTGGAGTCTGAAACTATTTTCTAATTGACTCAGATGAAAGCCAGGTTTTCCCAAAATATTAGTTCCTGTTTCAGAGTCTTGAAAGAGCTAGATTTTTGAAGTCCCCATATTTTAGGCAGAAGAATTTATGGCCAGACTAGACCAGGTCCTCAGAGATATAAAAGTATTTCTTATCTGCTCCAAATCCTGAATAGGCACTCTTCTGTCAGAGAAGTTCCCACTCACTGGATGTCAGCTATCCATAGATTTTTCAAAAGCTGGTCTCTCATGAGAGTGCCTACATGGAAAAGAAACTCTGCTCTGTGATGCCCTTCATTCACACAGAGGTGAAAGTACTAATTTGTATATTGGTTATTTCTCCACATATAAATTACTTCATGGCAGTTTTGCAGTGATTTTCTATATGACTGAATACATAATAGCATTGTCTTCATTTTTTTGCCCTCAGTGCAAAGAAAACTCAAATCACAAACAGTAGGAAGCCAAACTGTGAATTATCTCTCTTTTGAAAATGAATTGGTAAAGCATAGCTACTGAAAATATGAAATGTTTGTGATTAATTCCTTGCAGAATCTATCTGAACTAAGGTAGATAAGCAAATTACTTTGAAAGGGCATGAAATGAAGCTGTTCAGATGTTCTATTTAAGTGTATGTTGCTTGCTATCTGTTTTGCCTCCTTCTCCAACTGCACAGAAGAACTTAGGGAAAAATAAAGTGCAGATTAAACTTCATATGGCTCCGCAGAGTGCAAAGCTTGGTGACAAAACGCTTGTAGTTATCCAACCATTTTGCCACTGTACTTCCATTTTCTACCCCAAAAGAGATACTGGCAGAATTCTAATGCTGTCAGACTGGCTACTACCTGTTTTAAAAGTCAGTGCTGGAACAAGTTGCACAGAGAGGTTGTAGATTCTCCATCCTTGGAGATACTGAAAAGCCATCCAGGCATAGCCCCGGACAACAGGCTCAAGGTGCCCCTGCTTGAGCAAGGGGGTTGGGCCAGATGGTCCCTTCCAGCCACAACCAACCTGCTATTCTCTGAAAAATGTTGAACTGCTGCCATTTTCAGGCCAAACCAGGCTACGGCCTGGCAGTCAGTTCTTTTGACACAATCGGTGGTATAGGGCAACACCTGGTGTGGAACACCACCTACCAGTGAATAGATGTTGGTGCAGGCAGGAACTTCTCACTCTAACATTGCTGCTAAAGACATGATTAAACAAAGCCTCACCAGCAGGTTCAGTTGTTCAACTAAAATGCATTTAATTCCAGGTAAAGTTAGAGGATGAAATAAACAAAAGGATGAGAACATGGAAGCTCTCATGCAGTCTCAGGGTTCTTGGAAGAGTTGGATTAGCACACCTCCTGGAAAATGTACACTGCTTAGGACTCACACCGTGAGTGAGCTCTGAAAAATCTTGCTTGAAACTCAACACTCTTGGAAAAGAAAACAGTTGCAAAAATACCATTTCTTATGAGTTTTACCCTGCTTGTGGTTCCAGTAGTTTTTCAGTCAAAGAATCAGGCTCTGAACTTAAAAAGACTGTTTCCCAGAAGGCTCGATGGATGAAAGTTAAGAAGTGGTTGTATGAAGGATCAAAGCACTTCAGGATAAGCAGCTCAAGGAGTGATGGCAACGTTATATTAGTGAGGGTGGAAAAAGAACTGCTGGGAGTCAGTACCCATGGTGCACAGAACATTGCCAGCAAGACCTGGAATATTAGGGTCTTCTTCTGCGGTGTGGGAAATGAGTGAGTATTTCTTTCACAGCAAGGTAAGCTGAAGCAGCTGAGTGCTGGAGAATTCCAGAAGATAAAGGGGTAATGTGTATGTCTCGAACACCGATAGCTGGGATGGCCATGGAGCCGACCAAGGACTGCTGGCAATAACAGACAAGGATTGTTTGTAATGTCTGAGGATTGTTACTAACATGGCCATGAGAAAGATCAAGATTTGTCTGGAGAAGGAGGACCAGGCAGAGATAGCGCAGCTCTTCTGAGGCACAAATATTGTTTCTGGAGCTGCTGGAGATAAGCACAATGTGGTACACAACAAGCTCAGGAATGAGGACAAGAAGCTCTTCAGCTGCTTAGTTAAATGCCCTTGTTGAACAAAGGCACATCCATTTTTGATGGTACAGCTGAGTGTCCAGCCAGCAAAGCATGTGACATAGAAGAACACAGGGTCATGAAATTTCCCTGTTTCCAAACTACATACACAAGACTTTTTTTTTTGTCTTCAGCATCAGACAGCCCCTCTGCTAAACCCACCTTAGCAGTGACCAGAAATTGATGTCAATTCACTCTTGATTTACAACATATTGCTCCTAATTTTATGTGAAAGATGCACATGGATACCATGTTATGGCAATATTCATACACCAAACCCCCTGAAGTGGCAGATCACAATGTTTTTTGAGTAAAAGATACCATGAAACTATGCCAGCTGCAAGTTGTGATCCATCTGGTCAGGACCCAGGCAGCCAACTAATACCATTGCTATAAACAACATTTTGAAGACTGAATAACAAACTGGAGGCACTTCTCAGTTTTTGCAGGACATAAGGTGCATTTGAAAATGAGCACCTCTGAAAATTGTCTCTCTTTAATTTGTGCTGTGGGTGAAAGAAAGCAAGTTACTGAGACATGTGAAGAATGTGAAGATGCAAAGGCTCAGGACACAGTGGGGTAGAGAGGCACAGTCATACTAAGGACAACCTTAAGGACAACAGGACAAACCCTACTTCATCCCTACACTTTAAGAATACTTATCCATTTATAAGCAAAGCTCAGAGACATGCTCAGGGTTCTGTGGGTAGCAGTGGCACTGAGAATGTCTGCTAAATCAGCACAGCATGAAAGTGCTTTGGTGGCTTCAGAAAAGCAGTTTGCAAGTGTTTGAGGTACTCGATGCACATGGATATTCTTTATTTGGCTTTATGGTACATTCATGTCAGTCCCGTGGCCTGACCCAAGTGCCAATGCCATTATATGTTGCCACATTTAGATATTATTGTATTAAATTAATTTAAACACTGACAAAGTCATCAGGCACTTGACAGTGAGAATTTTACCCCATACAATGGTTAAAAACATGGTATAATTCTCCTCAAATTAAATTGCACACTACTCTGTTAAAAGCTCCTATAAAGAGAGAGATTTGCTAAGTATTTTGCCAAATTGTAAGACTAACAAAAGAAAAAAATGGTTTTTTTCAGTAAAATATGGCTAAATCCTATTTTTGCTACCCAAATAAACTTCAAAGTCTACGCAATTCCTCTGAAAGTTGGTGTGAAAGCAGTTAAATGCACTCAGTAACTAGACATGTCTGATACAGGTTGTTTTACTACTATTTTCATCACAGAAATTATAATTGAAGTATAGAGTGCTTTATGGACACATGAAAAGCACATGATCACTAAGCTGCAGATATCCTCTGTGTCTTTGGGCATATTTTTAGGTAAGTCCTATTGACAGGAAAAATGAGAAGTAACTCCTGCAAATGAATTATTCTTGTAAGTATTCTTCATGGCAAAAAAGCTCTGGAGTTTTTAATTACAATATGTTTACATAGGGCATCTCATGGGCAATTGATTTATGCTAGAGAAGTGTATCTACACATTGTCTCCACTTGCTCAAAAAAGCATCAGTTCTGTTAATTATGCCAAAGTGATATCCCACTACAGAAGAAATGTCATCCTTTGGAATCCAGTAAAAGGACATCTTCCTTTTTATTTCCTCTTAGTAATACATGCTTGCTTTTAGCACAACAGACAGGATGGCACTTCCAGAAATGAAAAGTTGCTGTGCATGTTGAGGAATCCCTGTTGTTCACTTTGAGCATGAGCAGTGTGTTCATGAATATTTCAGCCAGTGATCTAATTTCACCTGGGTGTGTGTAGGAGAGCAGATGTAATGTTTTGATCAGCATTAGTTACAGGTCAAAGTGAACCCTGACAATGATTTCCACCTGCTTCTGCTCTTGCATTCCTGTGAGTGGTAGGGTAGGGCACTGCCTACTTAAGGTCCCTGGAAATTTTGAGTTTACTTTCATTACAACATTCATATCTGTTCCACTTAAAAGCTATTTATGTTATGTTATATCTTCTGTTGTACATAGGTTTTTGTAAGATGCCACTAAAAAACTGCAGAAAATAAGAGCACATTCTGTTTTTCCTGTGCAATTCATAGTGACCCGTGGATTTCGTCATTTGAAGACAGTAATCTTAGTGGACGTAAAAGAACATTATGTTTACAGAGCCATTGAGGTTCTGAGAGTGAATCTACAACAAGTGTAAAGGTCATGCTCTGTATCTAAGCTGAACAATAACTGTTCTATGGTTCTATGAATCTGTGGGTGTGTGCTGAGTAATTTTTTCCTGTCTGTCATAAAACTGGTCACCCTGACAATTCTGAAATAAAAATAGTGAGCCATTTATCACATAGTGAACAGGGACTAGCAGTTGAAGCATTTCAGCACAACCTATCAACAGCCATGTATGCTGGGATGAAAACAGAAATAATGACATTTCTGGGGTTGCTTGGGTGTTCTGAGATAGGAACAATAGAATCACCATAGAGTAGTTCAGGTTGGAAGGAGCCTTTCAAGGTCAATCAGTTTTACCCCCACTGCCACAGGCATAGGGACATCTTCAAGTAGATCAGGTTGCTCTGAGTCTTGACTGACCTCAAATATTTCCAGGGATGGGGCACCTACCACATTTCTGGACAACCTGTGCCACTCTTTAACCACCCTCATTATAAAAACCCTGCCTTGTAAACAATCTATAGGCTAAGAGGAGGCCTGAGTGTAACCAGCAGCCATCAGGTCTTAAAGTTGTTCCTTACACAGTTAAATGAGGTGACATTCAGGACTCCATGGCACAAAATATTCAGTCTTCAGGTGCTCTGTGGTTTGTGGTGCAGCTGAAGACACCTGAGACCTGCATGTTCTCAAGAGGGCTGAAAAAGCCAATTGGGCTTGTGCAGAGTGTCTGCCTCCCTCCCACAGCCTGGCTGCACCAGACAGCTCAGGGCTGGCCACCTCCAGATGTAGGCCAGGATGCTGGCTGGAAGGAAAGGTGAAGCTCTTGGGAAAGGATTACAGGCTACCACAAGTCACAGTGTCAAATATATAGGTAAATAGGAATATCTTGAGCTAAAGTTTGACTTGGTAAAAATTCCTAGTCTCTAGGTGACCATGGTCTTTATCAGGGGGAAAAAAACCCCTGAGATATTTTAAAAATTATTGCATTTCTGCTCAATTAATTTGCATTATTGTTTTTTAAAAACAATGCATTTAGAAATTCTGTGTGCTGTTACAAATTGCTTCAACAAGGCCCTGGTTATCCTGTATTTAATTATTCAAAACTACACAATGAATTATTTCTGGATAGGATTTATGGACAGCTTATTTCCAGTCTTTAATATTCATACTGAGACCAGATCATTTTAATTGAATGCCTGTGGCTTACCTGTCCCGCTGTATGCTTCAGTCCTTTGACTGCAGAAATTCCTATACTTGCATGTTCAGAATTTGAGTTCATGATGTTTTAAAAAGATCCTGTTTTCTTGTGAATTTTTGCCAGTGAACAAGTTCACTAGCATACCACGGAAAATAAAACAGTGTAGTAAGCTGACAAGTTTACCTGAATTTTTTTTTTCTTAAGAAAATACTCTCAAACATTTATATTTTAAATTACTCCAGTAAGATTTTTGTGGAGTTAGAAAAGTAACGTGATGACTGAGGAAAGACTAGAACCCTTCTAGGGTATTTTGTAGAGGAAAATCTTCTAGTGTATTTTGTAGAGGAAAATCTTATGATTTTCAGTCTGGATTTGGTTTTTAGTGGCAACCCTCAGAATCATCTCTCCTCTGAGAAGCAGTGTGCAACTCAGTATGCATAACAAAGCATCTCATGTGAGTATCACAGATTAAGTGATAGCTATTTAAAGTATAGAGAGAATATCAAAGGCTTCACAAGACTCATTTGCTGCTCTTTGAATAAGAAAAAAACGTGCAAACACAGAGCAAAACCTGCCACGATTACAACGGAAAGTGCTCAGAGTGTACCTTACAGCAAACCAAACAAAGGCATCGAGGAACAAGGCGAACACACGGGTACCTCCTTCCTTTCCCAACATTTCAGCTGTCCTGATTCACCCATCTCCCATCCCATGTGCCAGCCCCGGGACAAACCTTGCACAGACAGAATGTGACCCAAAATCCCCTGGTCTTATGGATGAGATTGCCTTTCTGATTTGTAGCCTTGAAGCACTCCCAGATATAGCGCAGGACTGTTTAAAAATGTCTCTTGTTTGTGCCTGAGTGTGCCCTTGCTGTGGAAGCACTCTGGCCAAGAGGAGTGGCCAACCCTGTGCAGCCATGGACTGGTTTCTCTTTCTTTTGGCAAGGGCGTTTTCCTTCTGGATATGCCTCCTCTCAGCTTTCCTGTCAGTTTCTGCACTGAAACGTGGTAGCATTTTTCTAATGATGGTGTCTAGCAAAGAAGGACTGTCCTCCCTTTGTGTCAGGTTGTCCTTGGTGTCCAGCCCTGTGTCCAGCAAGCCATGGGAGAGTTGAGACCATGAAGCTTCTGCACATGGAAAACCAGGGTATTTTGCTTCAAACCTGTGTCCAAACTCAGATCCAGAGAAAGGCCATGAATCTTGTGAGGAGTGACTGAGGGAGGTGGGTTTGTTTAGCCTGGAGAAAAGGAGGCTTGGGAAGACCTTATTGCCCTCTACACTCCCTAAAAGGGGGTTGTAACCAGGTGGGGGTCGGGCTCTTATCCCAGGTAAGAAGTGATAGGACAAGAGGAGACTGCCTCAAGCTGCACCAGATGAGGTTTAGATTTGATATTATGAAAAAATTCTTCATGGAAAGATTGTCAAGCAATGGAGCAAGATGCCCAGGGCAGTACTGGAGTCACCATCCCTGGAGGTATGTAAATGACATGCAGATGTGTCACTAGGGGACATGCTTTGGTGGTGGCCTGTACAGTACTGGGCTAGTAGTTGGACTTGATTATCTTAGAGGCTTTTTCCAAGCTTAGTGATTTTATGATTCTATGAAAAACAGGCTCATAACTTGCTATGGCTCCTGTAGTTGAGCCAGCTTCATCCCAAATCACAACTTAATTGATTCCCACCTGAGGATGTGGGGACTCTGTGAAGCACCTGAGCAATGGTGCGGTTCCCATAACAAATTTACCATCACCTTGCTTAGCTTGCTGCAAAATCATGAAATCATTGACAGTGGAAAAGATGTCCAGGAGTGAGTCATAGGGTCAGGTGTTTAAGCAGTAGGATATTCAGTCTGAATTTGAAACTGTCCCATGGGCTCAGCTGGGATTCTCCTCTGCTTCCTTTCAGGAATGTGCTGGGGACCAGAGTTATCTCTTAACCCATGCAGGAGCATTCCCCAGAGGTGCAAACCTTTTTCTACCCGCAGCCTTTTTTGGGCAGTGATTTTAGACATCAGCATGATGGTCTCAAGGGCAGACACTTGAAGAGATATCCATCTGGATGAGTTCTTCCCTTTCTCTCTCTCCTTTGCCTTCTTCCCCAGGCAGTAACTTCTTTGGTAGAACATACGCAGTTCTCATTCTTTTTACAGCAGAAATGGATTTAATCCCATATATACTACAGAAAAGCTCTGATGGTGGTGTCTGAATGTAACTTCTGTGCAGACAAATGCTTTTGACCTCAACCATGACAGCCTGTTTCAGTGCCCACCAAATTATGACAAGCACTTGCTCAATCTCTGCTGAATTCTTCACTCTTCCAGTGATAGCTACTGTATTTACTCTGAGCAACAAAATTTGTCCAGATAGTATTTCTCTGTGTTTGAAACAAATAACCTAGCATTTTCATCATTCAGAGGAAAAAATCAGCCACCTCGACTCATATTCAAAATTTGCAGTGTAGTGTAGCTCCACAAATAGTCAAAGAGGACTCACTGCTAAATTTCCATATTATTGGCCATTGTTAAAGTTATCAACATACAAGTTGATAACTGTTATTCTGAGTTTTTAATTTTCTTGTGGCTTTGCTGTCTTACTGACATTCTTTTTATCTATTCTATGCCCTGAAAAATGGCTTTTTTTCCCCCTTGGAAGAGATTTATTTTTAAATGCTTTCAACCTTCAGTAAATAGTTGGGTTTGTGTCCAGATTATAGTTCTCATCAATTTCTGTATTTCTCCTGCTCCCAAATTCTTATTAACTTCGTGTCATGTCAGTAAAAAAACCCCACATTTTGAGAGATGTTGTATGAAATAAGTGATACACACAATTTAGCTTTTCACTCAGCAGAAGTGGCAGCATTACTTGTCCATTTACACATTTATGGGGTTAGCAACATTCTGTACCAGCTAGAACTGAGCTAAAAGCACCAGCTGAGGCACTATTGAAAAGAGATTGAAAATGCTGTCTTTTCATTCCAAATATGGTAGTATGGGGCAAAGTGGAAGAGGGAGAAGAGAAAAATTCTTGCAATAAATGTAACCTTCAGCTTTCCTCTGTTATTTCTTGCAGTTGGCTGCCCTGTAGTAATTCTGTCATTGGTAACAGCCATCCCACTACACTGTTTTTAAATGGTTCTCATCTTCTTACTTACCCTGTGTGCCATTTGTCTGGGGAAAATTTCACTTTAGAATTGTTTAATCAAAACTCAGATTCTCTCCCGATGTCCTAATAGTTTCCTTCTCAGCTGGTGGTGACAAAATTGGTCTTTCCAGGGTAGCAGCCTTTGCATAAAAGCAGCACTTTACAGTGTCAAGTCACTGAGATTTTTGTTAGCACCCAAAAGATGGGGAAAAATTTGTCATTCTGAAATGTGACAGTGGGAAAATGTCCATCGCCCAAATGTAACCATTCCTGCTTGTCTCCTCATTTACTTGATCTTTTCCTAGAAACCAAACCCCAAAGCTTCCTTCTATCTGCTTTGAAATATGAAAGACTTCGTATTTTATTAATTTCCATTAGGAACAGCAAAAAACACTTTGTGATCAGGATCTCTGTGTGACTGAAGTCCTACACAGATTTCAGACAAAGCAGCTCCTTCCCTCTCCCAGTTTGCTCTAGTTTCAAGAGGAGACACTTCATTTATATAATAAATAAGTATTGGCTGGTTAACTTATAAAGCTCTGTAAATAGAGAATGAAGAGCAAAATCTGGAGGCATAAAAATGACAAGCCAAAATGTGCTTGTGTTTGTCTCGGGTCTGTTATATCAATGCAAATTGGAAGGGAATCTCTTTCCTCAAATATTTAATTTCCAGCTCCCAATTGCAGTCTATGATCTCACTGACCAGCTCTTTAAATTAGGATGCTATTCCCCTTCTTTTATATGCATTAGGACAAGGACACTTTTTTTTGTTCCTTTTCCAGATTAACTCCTCTGCTATGCACAGCTTGATGTGATATGACACTTCCAGATGCATAAAATATTTCTGTGTTTCTGGTGTTTCAGTGTATCTCTGCGTGAAAGCACAGAACAAATCTGCCCAGAGACACAGACCATCAAATTATCAGGCAATGAACTCACTCTAAAATTACTAGTTGCTGCCCCTTTTCTCCTGAATTTTTCCTTCCCCGATGATGTGGTAGTGCCTCTACAGTGCTTTTTCTTTGTGCTGCCATAGTCTGGCCCTCAGTAAACTTCTACATTCCCATCACTGCTTCTCCAGCCTGTTTACCAAAGCCAGTGAGTTCACAAGGTTCAACTGAACATTCTATCCTGCCTGAAATTCCATCACTATATCCCCAGATTCCTATCCTCTTCAGCCATCATTCCCACTTTTACCAGATTTTGGCTCATTCAGGGCTTTCCACTGCATTCTGACATGTTCACCTCTTCCCCACCACAGGCAGCTCTGACATGCTCTTGTCTATCTCTCAGCAGAACAAAGTTATTTTGCTCAAGATCATGGAGCTCTGGGATTTGAAAGGAAGCTCAACACGCAGTAGCAGGGGGAAAGTGTCATTCCTGAGAGCTTGATTTAGCTTTTCTGTGCCACTGAGGCACCTCAGCCAAGGACTTCAAAATATCCACCTCAAGCAGGACTACAAAATGATCTTGTGGATCTTGTGTCTGCCAGCTGGAGACAGGTGTCTGGGCTAATACAGGAAAACTGGTGTACCACTGATGCTCACCCTTCAAGGCTGCTGAAGCAAAACTTTAGAACTTGTGAGAACAACTCAGTTGCTCTCCAGAAGTTCTTACATCAAAGAACAAATCATTAATCTCTTCTTTATGAGATGCTATGATTTGGTTTTGTACCTGAATCCTGACCACCAAAGAGTTTCTCTAGCTTGGACTCCACATAGACATAGGGGTGTGAGGATTTATATCATCATAGAATAGTTGTGGATGGAAGGGACTTTTGAAGGTCATGTAGTCCTCCCCTCCCCCTTGAGCAGAGACATTTTCAATGAGATCATCCACCCTTGTTTGTGTCCAGGGGTGGGGCAGCCACTAACTCTGTGGGAAACCTGTGCCCTCATTTTTTACTGCTCTCATTGTAAAAAAAAGTCTTCTTCATACCTAGTCTGTATTGACCCTCCTCCATTTAAAAACCATTCCCTTCTGTCTTTTCATAACAGGCCCTGCTCCAGGAGATCCACCACTTTGTTGTGTAACCCAGGCATTCGATGAAGAATGTCTACAGCTCTCTCAAGACATACTGAAGGAAGCTGTTTGACCGTCTGATTTTTCCCAGTGGAAGACTTTGGACCATACACTCAGGCACAGGGTGTGACTCTTGGGGATGGTCCTGTGCAGGGCCAGGAGCTGCACTTGATGATCCTTGTGGGTCCCTATCTGATCACAAATTTCTCTCCTGCAGAAGGCACTTCAGTGAGGAAGACAAACTTTTTTTTCATTTTGTGGCTAAATACCTGGATGACAGCTGCCAACATCAGGTGTAAGGATGCAGTGGCTTGGTGTGAGCTTCCTGGTGCAGGTGCAGTGCAGACTTCAATTCCAAAGGACACCAAGGGTCTCTCAGTGTAAGAATATTGATAATTTACTTTTTCCCCTCACAGTGAATAAGTTTTCTACTTTCCCTTTCCAAAAGAAAACCATACTACCTTTTTGATCTTTAGGTTTTTTTCATCTATTTGTTAATTCACCCACTTAATCCAAGGAATCTGCTGCCCTGACATAAGAACATTGTATTATTTCCTCTAAATGAGTAATCACTACTATTTTTTTTATTTACTTTTTTAAAAATAAAGTGTCAAAACAGGGCTAGTTTAAGTACATAATCCTGGTGGCTATTTTGAAGACTTCTTGTAGCCTGTGATTTGTCTCTCAGATTAAATATTGTAAACTGACAGTTTCATTAGTAGATTTAGCTGGAAGAAAAACTCATTTGATCTCATATCTGGTCATTTGAAAATCATAAATTTAGTGAAAAACACCCTATGTCTCTTGACTGAAAATCCAGATCTTGTTCATTGTGGCAACAACAGGTCTTAGGTGAATGTGCTATGCCATGTAACTAATGTGTGGGGGTGTCTCAGTGACAAACAAAAAGCAGCTTAACATACATGGCAATCAGTGTAATGAGCTGAATTTCATGGCAAGAGAAAACATCCTGGCATCGGAAGTGTTTAGGAGAAAAAAATAATAATAAAAGAAAGGAAACAAAGAACACTCACACACACACAAATAATAAAAGAAAGGAAATAAAAACACTCCTCAAACATTTGAAAAGAAAACAAAAAGCCAAAGTCATTACCACTGCAACTTAAGCAAACATATTGTAGGTGGGATTAGGAAAAAGTTTCCAGAAGAAGCTTTTCTCCTTTTTCCTCATGCTGCTGAAAAACATCACTTCCACTCCCAGGCCATGTGACCATTCCCATATACCCAAACCTGAACTATCTCCACAGATCTATTTTGTTTGCAACTCCTGTTCAAAGAACATTTTTCATATTCTCACTCAAGCTCTTCTTCCCAAATTTGAGGAAGAAGCTCAATAGCTTCAAGAACAAAATAGCTCCTAGCAGCCTGAAGTTGTCTTGCTACAAGCATACATGGAGTCTAGCGCATGGTATCACCAAAGAAGAGATCTCAAAATAAGTATCTTGTTATAGAGAATGTTTGGGACAGCTTTGTGACAGATAAATGTCATGAATTATAACTTCACTAAATTTGTCATGCAGAGTTTTACTTCCAAAAGTTTGGCAACTCCTGTTGATAATTGTTTTTTCTCTGAAGATCTATTTTAAGGCTGAACTAGTGAAGTTGTGTGTTGCCTTTGCCAGTGTTTCTGTCAGCAGACTTTTTTTATCCTGTTCTTTCACATTGCTTCAGGCAGTCTGAACACTTGCAGATGCCCAGTGTAAGTACAAGATCTGTGTTGCCAAATGAATTAATTGGGTTGCCTCTTAAACTTTGCCAGCTGCCAATACTGCAAAAAGCTACAAAGACTAATGGGTACAGTGGAAAAACAAACATAAAGGGTTACCACTTTCTTGGCAAAGCTGTTGATGAGGACGTATCACTTGAATCTTGGAAGCTGATTTTCTGTCAGATACTCCCACACTTTGTGGGCAGAACTGTCACAAGCAGATCTAACTGAAGATTTATTTTTCTTTTTTTTTTTTCAAGAATAGTGACATTTCATTCTTTCCTTTCTTCTGAAATTATAAGAGTAACTAATGTTCCATCTCAGATTTGCTAACTCTGGAAGTGAGTGCTGTATATTCCCTTCCATAAGACAAATAGCAATATCAGTCTCCCAGATCTTTGCTGGTTCGGAGCCTAGGTGATCCTTGACACTTTCCTGCTTGCCACAGTGCAAGGATAAGGTGACCTGACTCCTCCAAACTGTGTTGCAGAATAGGTGCCCACATCTCCCCCACTTAAATTTTAAAGGCTGCACAGATCTTCACGGCATTTCAATATCAGTCTCAGAAATTATAATAGTTGGTATTTGTGTTCTTGACTAATTGTCCAGTGTGGAGAGCTGATTGACACCTCTGGCTGACACCTCTTTGCATGACAAAGCTTCATGGTGAGAAATATAACCCAAATATGTCCTACAGCTAAACGATTCATTAGAGTCAAATCGACAATTCTATCACAGCTGTACCGAATTTCTCAGTACTCATCTCCTCTTTGCCTTGAATTTCTTTGTGGTTTGGGGGTTTTTTTTAACAGGGGGATGAAAAGTGTATTGAATATCTGATACTCATACTCAAGAGAGCATGAAAATACCTTATTTTTATTTGTTTTTATTTATGCCCTGTGATCATGCTGTGTGCTTGTTGGAAGAGTGTGAGCCATGTCTCTCAAGCTTTTTCTGTCTGAGAATATAATGTTTCCTTGGGAAAGAAATGAGAACAATATTAAGAAACTGATGGTTTATTCAGATTTGGGTGGAAAATCTCTTTCAACAGTTTCTGCACAGAGACATCATAGGGAACCACAGCAAAGACTAACGTAACAGGAACTGTAACTATGGTTTTTTTTCACATATCAGTCTCAGTTGTTCTGAAAGTGGAATGGATGTTGGAGAATTAGCTAAGAATAAGCTTATTCTCAGTGGAAATTCATCAATCTAAATTAAGCATGATTGTAAAATGTTTGGCTTGTTTCATGAGTACTTTATAATTATAGCTTAAATAAATAAATAAAACAACTAAAACTTTGAGTATTTGAAATAGTACACTCAATTTTTTAGAAACACTGGAGTGTTTTTCAAAATGTCTTTCCAACCTACTAAACCACTTGTTTTTTAGAATTTTATATACAGATAAACTCCCCCCTCTCCAAGCTTTTAGAAAGAAATGTTGAATTGTTTCCGCCTTACACTTGACAGGCATGTGCTGACACTAAAACCAGATTGCTGAGGATTATAAAAACAAAATACAGATGACTTGTAAATGAACTTTAGAGATGAGCACAAAAGATAAAACTCCATCTGTATTCACTGACTGAAGTTCAGGAAAACACCTGAAGCTGACTGAAAACCTTCTGCTGAATTGAGTGATGGCAGGTGATTACCACAAGACTGCAAAATGAACGAGGCAGCTTTGTAAGTGGCAACATTCTGGAAATTGTAATAAACACTTGTTTCCAGCTGAGAAGCAGAAAATGTCAGGAAAAGCCTGAAAAGGAATTTAGGAGGCATCTTAGTGCAAACTCTGAAAAGCTTAAATATCTTGTATTACTGTATCTGCAGATTCTAACTCGATTCATCTGCAGTGAGATTGATTAATGCCATTAGAAGTAGCTGTTTGAGCAGCCTTCTGATGCGATGCAACACCATCATCCCCCTCACACACGTGCTTTTCTTTGATGCCAGTTTTCAGAATAATCTCAGGCATATGCTGCCTTCAGTAGCTGCGCATCAAATTGTCATTTTAACCTTCGCTACACTGTTTTGCATTCAAAATGCAGATTTCAATAGTGAGAATTCAGATTTTAATAGTGGGAATTAAACACTAAACAAGAAGTATTTCTAACCTCCAGTGTCTTGATTCTCCACAGACACATTTTGATTTCCAGACATGGTATTCGGTTAACAGCCTTTAGAATAGGAAGAAGACACCTTTGTAGGCTCAATTATTATTTAAAATGGTGGTTGGGAAAACAACATATGTGAAGCAAACAGGCTTAAGCTTCTTGCTGTTATGACAAAGGGATAGTCCATATCATACATCAGGGTCATGGGTAAGACTGGAGGGCTGCCCTTGCCACTGTTGCCATTGCTCAGAGATTGCCTGGGCATCAGTCTGCTGGGGACAGGTGGCAAATTATTGTGTTTGTATCACTTTTAAAAAAAAACATCATTACTATTAAAGGACTTTACCTTGGCCCATGGGTTTGCACCCTCCATGAGAAAGCGGCTCCGTGGGTGCTTAGCTGCTGACCTGGGTCAATCCACAGCAGCCACAGACCTGGCTTGAGGTTTTTTGTTCCCTCCTAAACTTGAAAGCCAAGAGGATAATAAAAAATAAAGACGATAACTTTAACAGAGGATAATTAAAACTTAAATTCCAGAAAATAAATAGCCCGTCAAAAAAATCTTGCTGTATATTTCCTAGAACCACCTAAATCCTATTTAGGGACAATTTAGGGAGTGTATGAATTATGAATGGCTACCAACTTATTTTCTCTGAACAATATATTTCTTTCATTACTGCTGTATAATTTTAGCCTTTAGGTGAAAAAAATCCTTTTGTGTTTATATTAATTATATTGCACACTTACTGTATTATAGCTTATCTTCACAAGAGCCCCACAACTCTTCAAAAGTATTAATTTAATTTTCTATGTCTCCCAAGGGAAGGGTTGACGTCAGCAAAGCAAAGGGCTATGAAGCAGTTGTAACTGCCCAGCATTCAGTTCTCAAGCTAGAGGTTATAGCCATGTAAGACCAACCAAAGCATTTTGCTTGCTATCTTCACAATCAACAAATGACTTCACACAAAAAAGGGCAGCCTGAAATTCCTGCTTCAAAGGTTTTAGCACATGTGTTTTGTTTTGGTAGTACATATCCTAAAAATAATTGTTGTTGAGTTACCATGGACTATTCTCAAAGGAATACAAGGAAATCAAGCACTGATATCTTGTTGGTTTAATTTTCCAGCTTAAGTTATGCGTAAATTACTTTTGTTTGTGTATGTGTATTTTTAAAATAGAAAACACGTTTTGTTTCATGTGTTTAGTTGACAGGGTATTTCATTTCCTTGTAGGCACTTGCACTTTCCTGTGAAAAACTGTAAGGACACCTATTTTCAAGCTGTGCTATGCACAGTACAACCCAAATTAAGTAAAATGAATATTCGTTGTTCAGAAGAAAAATCTCCCCATTTCCATTTTCCCTGTGAAAGCAGCAGCTTCTCTTTTTCCACCATCTTTACTCGAAGTAAAGCCAAAAGATATCCTCAAAGCCCTGCCATCTATGATAACATCTCTACTAAAAACAGGGATAAAACTTTGTTCCAGGCATCCTAAACTAGAAATTATGCTGTGCAGAACAGCTATAATGTAAAATTTGAAAATCATTTTCCTTGCTGCATACAAGAGGTTTCTGTGATGCTTTTTTTCTTTTATTTTGTCACATAGAATTTCATTTTTGTGTTTTGTATTAATGACTGATTTTGGCCCAAGTAAAAACACACAACTGTCTCTGTGATGCTGTGCTGCTTTTTGCTGCATGTGACCTTGAAACTGCAAAACAGAGAAGCAGATGTGCAGGGAGGAGCAATACCTGCCTTAATGAGAACTCCAATCTTCCATGTGCTCCTAATGGTTTTAGCTTTACAATGATCAAGCATTATTGATTTTCCTTCTCTCCTTTCCTCATGTCGAGACCATTTTCTGTGAGCCAAGTGCTAAGAAATAGCATCAGCAGAAATCCTTCTTCCGGCACAGGCAAGAGGAACCATTCAGTTTATGAAGGATTTTAACTCCATTTATTGCTGCTGCTCCCTCTTTTGTTGTTGTTGTTGTTGTTTTGATTTTTCGTTTGTTTTCTGTTAATTGTGGGTGCCTGCAAAGAAGCACTGGGCACCATCTGCAACACAGCAAACCGCAAGGTGCACGTTTGGTGCTCCCTGGGCTCTGAAACAGCGCTGGGGCTGTGGCAGCAGCACCCTGCATTGTTCAGCATCAGGCACCCTTAGATTGACGCTTGTGGGTAATTCCTTTGGTCGGCCTTTCTTTGTTGTCTCCATGGCAACTGTTTCCATTGCCAGGAGCATCTCTGGGGCCCGGCCTTGCTCACATGCATCTCAGCTGCTCCTCTCCCAATGCTGCAATTTAGTAGCTGTGGTGTCTCTATATTTAGATGCCTTGTGCTCTCTGTATTATTTATCACTGGGACAAATCACAGGATCACAGCATCACAGGGTGGTTTGGGTTAAAAGGGACCTTAAAAAGACATCTTGTTCCAAAACCTCTGCTGTGGGCAGGTTCACTTTCTACTAGTCCAGGATGCTCAGAATCCCATTCAACCTGGCCTTGAACACTTTTAGGGATCGGGTATCCACAGCTTCTCTGGGCAGTCTCTGCCAGTGCCTCACCACCCTCACAGGGAAGAATTCCTTCCTTAAATATAATTTAAACCTAGCCTCAGCTTCAAGCTATTCTGTCATTCAAGCCTTGTTCCGTCACTACATCTCCTTCTCAAAAGTCCCTCTCCAGCTTACTTGGAGCCCTTTTGGGTGCTGGAAAGGGCAGTAAGAGCTCCCTGGAGCCTTCACTTCCATAGGCTGAGCAAGCCTAATTCTCTCAGCCTGTCTCCCTAGCACAGGTGCTCCAGCCTGTGATCATCTCCATGGCCTCTGGACCCACTCCAACAGGTCCATGTCCTTCTAATTTTGACAACTCCAGAGCAGGACACAGTACTCCAGGAAGGGTCTCATGATTTTCATGGTGGCCCTGGCTAGCGTGGGCTGTGTGAAAAGAGAAAAACATTTTGAAATACTAAATTCTATAGTTTTATTTTAGCAAAGATTATCAGTCAGGTTAAATATATGAAAAAAGAAGAGTTGCACAAGAATCCATGAGATTCTAAGAACACATGAGTTTTAGTCTCTGCCATTTGATCTTTAGCTTGATAAGCACTCAGTGTTCAACTCTGGTTTCACAGAAAGACAAATTATTATTTGTTTTATAGCAGAATCCAAAGCTGCCTGGAAAGGTTTTTTTTCTATTATTTTTTTTCTTTTCTATAGAGATTAAGTGCGTCAATTATAAATTCCGATTTGGCTTGGATTATTTTAGAATGTCTCCTGGACTACAATATACACTGGGACACTACTTGAGAACTAAATTAAAATACATGCTTTTGTGCAAAAATTATGATGTCCTCTTTTTCACTCATGCTAAACAGACAAGCCATTGAATCACAGTTTAAATTGTTTTTATCACTTCTTCAGATTAAAAAAAAAGATTTTTTTTCTGGTTGGTTTTGGGTGGGGGGGAAGGGTTGTGGGTTTTTTGGTGTTGGGTTTGGGTTTTTTTCCTTTTATCCCTTTAATACAGCTCTGGAGCATCAATGATAAATCATGAGAATGTGGAATGTGTCTTAAAGAGGAATGCATATACAGCCCAGCTCTGACTGAGAAACCTGCGTGTAACACTATTCCTTCCAAAACGCTTTTCTTGTACCATTGAGCTCATGAGTATCTGATGCTTTAAATTCTGAAAGGGATGGAGAATCACTCTAATAAAACTCCCCTTTTTATTTTTACCCTCTCTGTAGATATATTCATTGAAGGCCTTTTAGTAATTGGTGCTGAAAATTGGTGATCTCAGTGCCTAGGAGTCAGTGGAAGATGCTATGTAATTCCCCTTTCCACAGATGCTGCAGCTCTGCTCCCCTTTCCTTTTTCCTCAGCTCTCAGAAAAAAAGAAGTCTTAAGTCTGCCAGAGCTCTGACTGCTGAATTCTGCAGTGCCCAGCCAAACAGGTATTTTAAAAAAAAAAAAAAAGTCAAACCGGCTGGAGAATTGCATTAGCAGCAAATAAAACTGCCCCATGGAAACAGGCACGTGCTCTACAGAGGGAGGTAAACTCAAACATGCAGGGCTGGACCAGAGAGGCAGTCTAGATGCAGCAGAGAACAGATGGGTAGGGACATCCAGCTCAGTGCTCTGTACAGCCCCAGCCCAACTCCCTCCATTCCTTGTTTTAATGCTGTTTCCATATGTTCCATCGGGGGCCCTTGGTTGCTTCCCAAGGAATCGCCATGGCAGTGCCTGTCATCGAGGCTGCCCCTCACTGGCAGATGGAAAGCGGCTGGGTCTGGAGGCTGCTGCTGGCAACCACAGCCTCATGGCCAGAGGTCCACCTTCACTGCCAAACCTCCAGTTGCATGGACCACCAGTGGCCTGGGCTGGCAGCATTTCTACAGAGGAGCTCCATGGAGCAGGACAAACCTGGGCCAGGAAGTGTCCGAAACATTTATCTGCATGGTGTCGCCCCTGACACCATCAGTGCCACACGCAGGGCAGTCACAGCCCCCGAGGACACTGACATACAGGACAGGCTGGCAAGATAGGCAAAGCTCATTGTAACTCTGACATGCCTGCTGTCAAACACCATTCAGGGTCGGGTTGGATGAGGCTTTGAGCAACCTGCTCTAGTGGAAGGCGTCTCATGGCAGGGGGCTTGCAATTAGGTGGCCTTTAAGGTCCCTTTTGACCCAAACAATTCCGTGTTTCTATGCTTTTGTGATTCTACATGTCAGAACAAGTGATAGGGGACCTTGTGTCCCTTGTAACACTGGTAATGAACTTCTGACACCTCTCTCAGCCTTTGCAGTGTGTGCTCGTCACTTCTGTGAATGCAAAAGAGATGCAAATGCCATCTCAGCACAATCCCAAGTAACATGCTCCAGGAGACCCTGCTGGGGCAGGGAGGCTGGGATAGATGAACTCCAGTGTTCATCAAAACCCACCCATTCTGTGACAAGGATGGTGTTTCTTTCATTTGTTTAGTTTTGGGTTGGTTTCTTTTTTTTCTCAGCAAAAGAAAAATTCCAGTGAAATCTCTTTAGGCCTCAGCTCAGAGACTTAAAACTTTGTGTGTAGCAATATTGTTCGATTCCCTTGCCAGACGTGATAGATCACATACATTTATTGCTGCTCATGTGGACTCACGTGGCAAAGCCTGAATCAAATTTAGACTTTTCCTGTGCTTTGGTGTGATTGAATCCACTGTTGCAGTTCATTGCTCATCTCTATTTACAGAGTAAACTATAATAAATGCCTGGTGATACTGGCAGTCACTGACCAGATTCAATAACCATCAACTGAAGCTAAAAAAAAAAAATGGAAAAAGTGGCTAGATGTTTATCACCATTAGATGTGGCACAGCGTGGTTAAGAGAGGTGTGATGCATTCCTGGTGAGCATGCAGTTGATTTAAGAGCACAATACCCATCTGAATCACCTAAGTCAGCATATGAATTTGTACTTTGCCCTGGAGGCTTTTTTAAAAACGTACCTTTTAAACTACTTGAAGAACAAATGATGGAACAAAGAAACAAAAAAGGCCTAAGCTTCTGTAATTTAGAGTTAAGGAAGAGTTGCAAAATTCAGATCTGTGCTTCATTTCACCCAGTCTGGATACGAGAAGTCCATCTGGTCTAATCTTCATTAAGAGGGGTGAAGTATCATTTCTTCTGATGGGAAGGTTTGCATGCAAAATGGCTGAATGGTCTGCTGTCGAAATATCTTTTTGTCAAAAAAAAAGAAATCTTTTAGGTCTTGCCATGATACACTGGTAATTTTTTTCCTAGAAGAAAGAATAATGTGAAGTTTAATTAACAAAAACAAAGCCCTGGAATGCTGGACCTTTCCCAGATGAACACAATGATTCTGAAAATCAGATTGCATGCAAGTATGCTATATCAGAAATCATTGTTGGCAGTTGTGGCTGAACATACAGTTTTAAAATCTTTCCCTGTTAAGGCTGAACTTTCTGCCATTGTTTTGCAGTCCTGAATACTCTCCTGAATGAATCAGTCATTTGGATCTCGTAAAATCCAGAAAGATCATCCAGAAAGAGCATCCCTGAAGTCATATCACATGTTTTTTATTGAAGTATTTCCTAAAGTGTGTCCAGTGGTAAAGAACTGATCCAATTTCAGATTGCTCCCAAAGTAGGCAGAAATAAAAGGGAATGGAGAGTGGTATTTTAGAACCATTTCCAGTCACCAGGCTCTATGCCTAGATTCTCAGGAAAGTGAAATCTAGCAGGTACCCCATTTTGCCTGCTCACACATCATACATAAGTTTCTAATTTAGTCTGCATTAGTCTGAGGTTTTCACATGATGTTTGTTTCACCTTTATATTACCAAATGTGTTGTTTAAGGCAGAACATTTTATTTCCTTTTGGTACCAATGTCTTAGTGTTTTCTAACACCTCTCTGTATTCCATGTTTCACCTTCTGTTTTAAAATATTGTGGTTACAAATCACAACCAATTTACAGCATCAGGAGTCTAATTAAAAATAATAGCCACAGCAGATGTATTGCAAAAAACCGTCTTTCCCTATATCAGTTAATGACAGATCTTGTGCTAATCTGAATGCAAAACATGCTCCCTTAAAGGCTTCTTCTAATATGAAAGGGAGTGGAAACCCATTAATAACTATATTCTACTGCAAGGTTTTGAAAAATGAAGGAAAACCTCCCCCCCTCCTGTCTCCTGGAAATTGCATCCCTGGTGTCTGGGAATCTATAAAATGCAGATGATTTATGCCACCAGTTTCCTGGTCCCTGAGAAACAGCAATGGAAAGCTTCACAGAAAGTCTCCAGGGATTCAGGCACAATCATCTTCAGTGGAAGAATTGGGCAGAATTATATTTACTGTGTAGTGTTTCTCAGACTGTGGTAAACAGAAGGTCCAGAAATGAAAGGAAAAAAGGTATGAGTAAAAGGGGGAAAGTCTGTCAATTCAAGGTGAAATATTCTTATTTTCTTCAGAATCCCTAGCTGAGGAAGACTGGGCTGCAGGGACAGTGGTAACTCAAATTATTTTGAAATGTCTGAGGTTAATAAAATGAAATCCTGAAATTCTTCAAGGAGTTGAAAATGAGATCTAAAACTTCTAAAAATTTTGACATTTCTTCAATAAAATGCTTTCCTCTTCTACTTCAAACTGAATCTTTCTGCAGGAATACAACAGGAATTTCTATTGACATGTACTAGATATGCCTTGATGAAATGCAATATTTTGACATTTTTATGCATAAATATAATAACTTTTTAATTAGTCTATACGAAATAAATTTTAGAATGAAGCATAATAACTATTTAGATTTACCAGACATGCTTGTTTTGGAAACTTGCTTTCTGTGTGGACAGAAAGAGATGATGATTCTATGCTACTACAGTTTTCCCTGCAGCTGGATGCGAAAAATTAAAATAGAAACAAACAATTGAGATAAAGCGCAGCACTAGCATCAAGTGCTCCCCCAGGGGTACTACTTTGTAGTTTACTTTTATTCTGAGTATTGCTTGGAAGCAGAGTGTACAGATTCATTCCATCAGCAGAATTTTAGGTTTGTCAGTGAGGATTTATGGGAGGCTACTAAGAGCATTCTCAGGTGCCCTTTTAGTCGTTCTTCCATTAAGGGAAGACAGAGCTCTTCATGCAATCACTCTGGCAGTTGGGTGTAAACCCCGAGTGTATGGGGAGCGTGCTTTGTCACATCTGCTTTCCACAGACCAGTCTGGGTTGGAAGACACAATTAAAGGTCATCTAGTCCAAGACCCCTACAAAGACCAGGGATGTCTTCAACCAGATCATGTTGCTCAAAGCCCCATCCAACTTGATCTTGACTGTTGCCAGGGATGGTGTATCCCACTGACTCTCTGGGCAGCCTGTGCCACTGTTTTACCATCCTCATTTTCACCAGGCTAAAGGAAAGCATTCATGAAACAAACCCCAGGCTCCTTCTTGACATGTACAGTGTGGTTTGGTCCATAAGCAGTGACCAACGAGCCGAGGTTCTTTGTTTAGGCAAAACATCAAATTTATTTTTCTTAAGCTGGGCGAGTCATTTCAATTTTTTAATCTGGCATAATCAATACTCAAACAAAAATGAACTTTCATGGTAATCTGGGGAAAGGGAGACAATTCTAGAAGCATCTTTTTATACAAGGAAAACCTCCAGTCCATGTGAAGTCAGCTTTCATTGAGGAACTCCAGCTGAACATTTTAAACCTCAGAAGGTTCACTCACACTCACACTTTTCCTACCACTTCCATAAATTAACTCCTAGATGAAACGTCATCTTAAAGCCATTTTAGCTGTTGGGGTTAACAGTTATGCCAATTGTCTCCATGTCTCTTCTGCTACTTTCCATACAGACGCTCTATGATGGAATTACAGGTTCCTTTGGTTTGGAAAGGACTGTAAAGATTGCCTAACCCCCCTGCTGTGGGCAGGGACACCTTCCAGCTGACCATGTTGCTTCAAAGCCCATCCAAACTGGCCTTGAACATGTCCTGGGATGGGGCAGCCACAGTTTCTGTGGGCCACCTGTGCCAGGACCTCACCACCCTCATGGTGAATGTTGCCTTCCTATGAAGAAATTCTTGAGGGGGCAGGCTGGACTGCTCAGAATTCAGTGGAGGTAAGAAGGCGGGGTGAGGGAGCTTAGCCATGTTGGCCACATGGTCTTTGGAGGTGGGTTTGATAGGTGAAGGGTGGCCTTAGGTGGCACTCATAACTTCATAAGAGAGAGAGAAAACAGGGATGATAAGGAAGTGGAGGTGAAGGATGCTTCAAAGAGATTACTTTTTGACACTGAACCGTGCCATAAATCAAATCCCTCCTGATGGGAGAGAATTTCCTAAAAGTCCTTGCAAGTAGTTTCAAAGATAAACCAAGACTTTTCCTTGAGTTTCAATGCCGCCGGATAGTTGTTTATTAAGTCTTATCAGAGGAACAGAGCCGCCAGCATGACCCAGGTACAGCATAGAGAACAGAAAGCAGGAGAGAAGTCTCTAATTATCAAGACTTGCGTGGCCTTTTAAAGATAATTTAACCAATGGTTACTAAAAACGTGTATTATTTTCACTTTCCTACCAATTATTCAGTAACACAGCCAGGAACTGCGGAATTCTCTATCCAATCATCCCAAACTACTTTTACTGCAGAACATGGAGTAGTAGAAGAAGGATAAGAAGGTTTAGAGAACAACAACAATCTTCCATTTTGATATTTTTTACTCTTATCTATTTACTACAAAGAGAAGCCCAAAATCTCTAAATTTTTCACCCTGTGACAATCTTACATAGTCGTCTATCACCTAATTCGCACCATTGTATTTTATTTCTTGTCTGATAATTGGTAATTTTTTCCAAGGTTGGAGGTTAAAAGAGTGTTGTTCAGGGGAGTAAGAACCCTTCAAAACAGGCAGAGAAATATTCTTGGCACTCTGGGTTCCTACAACTTTTATTGCATCATGGGGGCTTCTCTGCTGCATCTCTGGACAGCCACAGTCACCAGCACTGGCAATCTTGTACATCCACTCATGACTGCCATCCTTCTGTTGTTCCAAAATTGGTTCTTGCACACGTTGTTCAAGAGGCCGATCCACGCACTGAGCGGAGGTAATTATTTACAGTTCTGTGCAGAAAGGGCAGACTCAGTCACATATTCACAAAGCCAGCACCACAAGAACCAGAACTTTTTACTATTTCTATGTTGTAGCAAACGAAGGAGTTAGTGTTCATTGAGTGTAAGTTACCTAAGTTCTTGTAATAATTAGTATTCTGTCTGCTGTTGGGTAGTGATTGTCTCACTTCTCATGGTGATTAGCCTGCATACTCAGTCTTTCTCTTCTTTTCAGTCAGTGGTTTCTTGAGTGGGCGGCCGTCATCTGCCCCTGCTGGAATTACCTTTACCCCACTGGAGCTGATTCAGCACGGTTGCTGCGTTGGCTTTATTAGTTTGTTCCTTGTCTAGGGGGTTCTGCCAAATGTCCTTGTGCCCATAAAATCTGCATTCTTTGTGTCCACCATCAGTGCTACGTCCTTCTTCCCAAGCCTTGCTAACCTCCCCTAGCTCACAGACCACGGAAGCCTGTCAAGGCCTACACCTCAACAAGGCCATTCTGACAGCAAGGAATTTGTCTTTCCAACACCTGGACATCACTAAGAGTTTTGTTGGCTGCTTTCTGTTCCACAGATTAAATCTCTGTTCTTGTTGATTAGGCTTGAAAGTACACTAAGATCAAACATCAAAGAACATCCTTTCTTAAGAAAATTTTTACATATTCTACATTTTGCAGCAATTTCTCTTTGAGATTCATCTAATCAATTTCTTAGACTAGTCTCACCCTTCTGATTCCAACATCACCAAGTAACATATTCACATATATTGGGCAACGGCATGGATGCAAACAAACATCACCAATACTCTAAGGAACAAAGATAACAATTTCTTGAACCATAAACTCAGATCATGGAACCAGGATGTCAACCAGTTCCAAATTTTAGTAAAACCATAACAAGTGTCATCCTTTCAGATGGCCATTTTCAGAGTTGCCTGTAACTGAGTGTTTAACACTGCCACAGCTGTGGATTGCTGCAAATGATTGGATAAGTTGTAGGACTAGATTTCCCTGTGTCATCTTGAGGCAACAACAACATATTACAAACACTTTCAATTCTAGAATTTCCAGGTCTATTCAGCAATAAAAAAATTCCACACTGATAAATGCCTACTAATAGTAATGTAAATCCCTGTGGAAAATCTAAATGCTCCCAACACTTCCTTCAGCCCAAGTGCAATGCATATG
This sequence comes from Corvus kubaryi, assembly GCF_017639235.1. Lineage (NCBI taxonomy): Eukaryota > Metazoa > Chordata > Aves > Passeriformes > Corvidae > Corvus > Corvus kubaryi. Next base: position 1,001,224 of record NW_024581038.1, read on the forward strand.
AAATTTTCAGTCAGTTGTAGTTTAAGATCTTGTAGTTAAGGTTGTCATGAAATCCAATTACCTTGCTCAGATATTGGAGCCCTTTTTTACTTGAGTGTAATGAATCCAGGAATTAATTCTTTCTACTTTTGCAGCTGTGTATATCTTCAATAACACAGCATGAGGAGCCTTCTACTTTTCTTATAAGAGTCCTTCTTGCTACATTCACACATAAACTTTGCCTTTCAACCACCTGGTTGAAAGCTGCAGATGGCCACTCTTTAAGATACCTATTCAGAGAGGACAAAACCCACAAGGGAGATGACAGATAATTTCTCAACACATTTCATATGCATTTAATCACCTTCCATCACCACAGTGTCAATTGGATACAATCTGTCATTCAGAATTTCAAATGGGCTCACCCCCCCAAGACATGGTGTGATTCAAATTCTTATTGAAGCAACAGGTAATACATCCTCCTCCTTCATGTGGGTTTCTTGACACAGTTTTGCAATTTTTTCTGATAGTCTGATTCATCCATCTGATTTTCCTTTCCACTAGATTGTGGTCTCCAGGGGGTGTGCAAATCCCACTAAACTGAAGGAGTTTAGACAGTCCTGTCCCTGCCACCTTTGTGGTGAAATGAGGTCTTTTGTCTGAAGACAAACCCTCTGGAATGCGAAATCTAGGAATTTCTCCCAGTAAAATTTCAGCAACCTCCCTGGCTTGACTGGTGTGGCAAAGGAAAGCCTCTGGCCATCCTGAAAAAGTATAAATTATAGCATCCACTTTTCGGCAAATCAGAGAAACCAATTTCCCCTGGAGTTATTCCACTTTTCCCTCTTTCATGGGGGGTCTCCCTGTTATTATAGCTACATGGAACTCCATCTTTGCTTCTATAGCATGTCTTTTGATACTGCTTGTCTTAATATCTGAGTTTTTCCTTCCATCATTTTTGTGAGAACTTCTTGATTCACAATGTGTGAGTTTGCAGAGGCAGTCCAGACAGCCACAAACCCACAGCTAAAACACAAAGAGTAAACTTATTTCTGTTTTTCTCATTTAACTGAGGGATTCCCAAAGCAAGCCCTGGGCAGAGGCTCACAAACAGACACTGTTATGCTCAGCCCACACCAGAGGATCACTAGCTGTTATTCACACTGGGTTATCAAGGATTATTCCCAGCTGCAAGGTCACTTGGATGATTTACAATCCTCCTCAATAGTCTTCTGCTTTTTACTCATTCCTCCCAAAACAAAGTTGTCCACCAAACTTTGAAAATATTTTCTTTAACATCCCAGTGTTTCTGCCGATCAATCTTCTTTCATCCACTCGTTGTAACACAATTACACTTTTAATGTTACCTTGCCATTGTTCCAAATCTGTTGCAAATATATTACTAAATAGAGTAGTGCTTGTTTTGGGTTTTATTTGGTTGTTTTGGTGGGGTTTTTTATAATCTCTGTGGTGTAACCCTTCAGCATAGCTGCACTTTCCTTTTTCTTTCCATCTCAAACATGGGAGATTCTCTCTGCTCATCCACCAAAATAAAAAAGAAAGCAACATTTAAACCCAAAACAGTCAAATAAGTATTTGTCCACTCTTACTTGGTTTATTTCTCTTAAATCCTCTACCAGCCCTTACACCTGAGAACTTTTTTAGTGACATTAAATTCAGCTAAGCAGTGTTCAATACCACATCCGGAGTATCGGGCTGCTATGAGGTCTGGCTCATTAACAAAAGGCCTATCATGGCCTTTTCTTGTGAGATGTGCAGCTGTACAGAGTTTTCAAAAAAAAGTTATTCAAGCATTTAATTTGCATTATAAATTTTGTCTTAACAAAGGGAGGGGACATTCTGGCATGTAGAAACCTGTGAATCAGGTTAGAATCTCTAATCATCCACTCCATGAGTCATAAGAATACATGTAAAGCTCTTTTTTCCCCACTGCCCTAACAATCACTGCTGTAACTTTACTTAGCAAGCCCTTGCAGATAGTTTTTACTGAACGTGTGGCTCTGCTATCAGCCAAAAACCTATTGTTCCATTCACTGGTTTTACTGTAACTAGGGGATCTGCTGGGCATTTCCTCACGTTTATTTTTTTCCCAGCCCCCTGTACTTGTAAAAATTTCTCCAGCATCATAACACTTACATTTTTTAAGTGACCCTTCCTGCCTATAAACAGCACATGGATTTTGGCTGTGTGTGTGTGTGTGTGTTTGTGTACCATTCATACCCCAAACCTCCTGTGTATTCATCTTCTTTCACCTTCTTTAACACCAATCTCTTTTCTCCCACAGTAAAACATATTCAATATAGGCTGCACATCCCCCCCTCAGTTAGGATTATGAGTCAGCACAACAGTTTCCAAAAGCTGATATATTCCTTCAGGATTCTCTCAGTATGAGCCAGCAGACCATTTTCAGTCCAACAAATTTGAAGTAATAAAAGGAGCATATGCAAAAACTGGCTAGACTTCTACCCCCACTGTTTGTCTTTCAAGTATCACTGGCTGAGTATGTCCCTGAGTCCAGCCCGCAGCAGCACTAAAATCCTCATTTCTTTTAGGCTCATTATTTTTATCTGTATCCTTTTGATTCCTCCCCTCTGCAATATAAAATCTCTTGCCTCTTTCTCCTGCATACAGAGCAGCAGCATATCTGTTCCAAATTTACAATTTTTGTCAACACCTGGATCTCTATACAATGTCATAAAAACATCAGCATTAAACAAACCTCATCCAAGTTCACAACAAAACAAAAACAGCTCTACAATACATTTTCCCTGTTCTCCAACTTATAAGGTGACTGACATTGATTGCAATGAGCATTAATGCATTTTTTTGCTAAAAGGGAATAAAGAGTGAAAAGTTTTGGTAGTCACAGTGCTGGCTTTGTGGATTTGCCACCCAGCCCCTCCTTCTGCACAGAACTGTAAATAAATCAAGTACCTTGACTCTGTGTCTGTATTGGTCTCTTGTACACCAGGTGAAAGAGCCTATTTTGGGACAACACATTCACAGCTCTGGGATGGATAAGAGGTTCTAAAATTCCTTGTGTAGGATGTAGCATGACCCATATATGCTGGCATGCTGCAAAATGCTAAGTTCTTTCACTGAATTTTTAGCCATGTGGTTCACCACCCTTTTCGGCACCTTTTGTTCCTCCATACCCCAGGCACACCTGACACTACTGGGCAGCTGTGAACAACCACTAAGGCAACTCACTTGTGTGCACATTGTCCTGGGTTAGTTGCCCAGTTTGAGTAAAACCAGTTGAGTGTCCTGCTCTGTGACAGCTGCAATGGTGTAGAGATAACAGCAATAACGCCATCACTGGTGGGCAAATGGACAAAACCAAACCAGTAGGTCCTGTAGATTCAGAGGTGGATGGGATGGGGTTAGATTTCCCCATAGCAGCACTCGTGGTGCTGTGCTGTGCTTTTCTCAGGGACTGGTCTTAAACACCTGGTTTTGGCTGCTGCTGAGCAGTGTTCGAACAGCACTATCTTCAACCCACCCACCGCTGAGGCTCTTAGGCTAGGGGTGGGCAAGAGGTTGGAATGGGACATCACCAGGACACCTGACCCAAGCTGACCTGAGATATATTCCATACTGTGTCACTTCATGCTCAGCAATAAAAACCAAGAGAAAGGAGGAGCTCTTGGGGAGATTAATTTTTAAAGGGTTTGTCTTCTGGAACAACCATTACATGTTCTGTGGCCCTGCTTCCCAGAAAACAGCTGATGGGAAGTAGAGAGAAAATATTTTTGTTTTCCTTTGTTTTCATGCGCTACCTTTGCTTTACTTTATTAAATTGCCATAATCTCAGAGATCCATGAGTTTTTATTCATATTTTATCCACCCTGCCTCACTGAGTATGGGGAGAGATGGAGCACCTTGATGGGTGCCAAGGCCAACCACCACATTTGCCCTTTGAGCTGAATTGCCCTTCAGCTGGTTCAAATCTTTGGTTCCTCACCCTGAAGTAAAAGGCATTAGCAAGGCAGATCTGCACTGCTGGGAAAGCCTGGTATCTGAGCATGCATTTTGGGTGGCAGAATGTGGACAGGAAACAACGGTGAAGTAAACTATGCCATCTGCTCAAAATCATGAGCGCTTTCAGCACATTGGGCACCTTTGAAAGAAGAGCCTGCTCCTCATGGTTCCTTTCCAACTACTGCTTAAGTGGCAAGGCAGGTATTTAAAAAAATTGGGGAGTGGCAGAGGTTCCTTCAGGATGTGGTAATGTACATGTGGGAAGATTAAGGCAGAGCTGCAAAGGCTGTGTGCCTGCAGGACAGCAAAGGATGGAGTGAGCACTGCCTTGCACTCAGTGAGATGCTGCAAGGAGACTAAACTCTGCTCTATGCTACACTTTGAACAGCTGTTTAGCCAGGTAAAGAGCAGATGTGAGAAACTATTCTAATTTACACTAGACGAGCAGAGAGTGAGAAATCAAACGCCATCCTAAGGGTGTAACACTTGGATGCTCGGAGGCCACAATGGTAGAATTTATGAACCTGGATTAGGGCCCAGCATCTGCCTCTGAACTCCATCAGCATGATAAATGCAACATTCAACTAACTTGAATAATGACAAAATCTGGTGCTGACAGATATCACATGTGTGTGCTGATTTCCTTTCTTTTGTGTGGTTTTGTGTGCACAAACCAAAGAAGAACTCTCTTTGTTATTTATTTCCATTTAGACACAAGATCCCCTACTTCTTGGGGTTCTGCCCATCATTTACAGTTCATGTGGGCACAGCTTTGTCAGTCATGTGCCTCCTACAAGATATTGCTTCACTCTGGAAGGTGCAGAGACACCAACAGTCTGGGGGGGTCTTCCCAGTTTATCTCAAAAGACACATGAAAGAAGTGAACAAGGAACTTTGTCTTTTAACAAGGTAGGTGGCAAACCTTGCCTGTGGAAAGAAACTCAGTGAAAGAAGGCTCCAGATCACCTCCCAGGTACCTCTGCCTCCCAGCAAGATGCCAAGTGACTAGGGCAGCCTGTTAGAGAGACCATGTCTGTACCAGAGCCTGCAAAGCCGCTGGAGGCAGCTGCTCCAAACTGGCGTCAGCAAAGGCCTTGATCTCAGACAGAATGTGTGGGGATTTTTTTTGTTTTGGTTTGGTTTGTTTTCTGGTGGTTTTTTGTGTGGAGAAGGGGGGAGAGAGAAACGGAGAAGAGATAAACACTTTTTCAAAAACAACCCCAGGAACGTTCAGACAACTTTTAAGCTGTCTAACTTGTATAATGTGGCTGCTCTGCTTCTCCTGACTAAACGTCCATGCTTACATAAATGCAAAATTACTTGTTAGAAATAGAAAAATTTATTCTTCATCCTCACAGAACTATCCAAAACAGCTTTGCTCTTTCCCTTCTCAAATTTGCATCTCTAAGTATTTAGGAAAAAAAATATTCAAAGGAACAATTAGATTTTACTTAACCTTAGCTTTCTGTGTGGTGGAAAACAGGCTATCTGCCCATGTTTTGCTAAATCTTGAACTTTCACTCACAAAAATTAGTTCCATCACCAGCAGGAACAAATGAAATTTTTTTCCTAGGTCTTAAATGACTGGGAGAAATCATTTAAGCAAGTCTTCTGTATTTCAGAGTACTAGAGTAAATCAAACATGATTTATCATGGGTTTGTATTTTGTGACTTGCTGATTCTATGTGTAGTTAGAGGACCAGGAGGGTTCAAGCTCTGCTTGAAGCTTTTGCTGTGTTTTAAGATTTTAAAAAGTACTTTTGCTCCCACACAGTTTGAAGTTTGAAATATCCTCTGGATGCACACCTGTGAAAACACAGAAAAGCAGTGAATCCATCTTTTATCCACTGGATAAGTTTGAAAACCCTCTGTCTGGCAAAAGTAGTTTCCCTCCCCTCTGGTTCTCACATTTCACAATAGATGATAGCTGTGTTGTTCCAGCAGTCAGAAAAATGCAGAATTTCTAAGATTAAACAGTGCTCCTTTCAGGGGACATGGTTCTGCATGTCCTCCAAGAGGAGCTTGCATTTGCTATTTGGAAGGCAGCAAGTAAAAATCAATCTTGTATTGTTCAACACCAAACAAAGCCTTCCTCTCAGACACTGCACGGTTAAGCTGAAGCCAGTGCATGGGTATTTTATCCTTTTGCAATGTGGTATCTGCTGTAAAATTACTTGCACTTGACTGAAATCAGATTTCATTCAACGACCTTTGAAGCTCATAGCAGGCTTCCCCTTGGCTTTGGTCTGCCTTAGACAAAAGGCCTTACAAAGGAAACATAAAGAGCCTATAAGGCAAAGTTGGGAAGTGATGCTGCAGACAAGGTGCCAGGTGTATATGAGCATTTGTGGTCCCTGTGATCCACAGTAATTCACAGCAGTCACATTCCCTTCTGTTTGTTTTATTGATGTTTAAAGTAATTGTAGGTAACAACAAACATTTGCCTTTGTAACAACGCCAGCTGATAAAATGTGATGGCATTTTATTAAGAACACAGTCAGCAAGATTGCTTTGATTTGTTGTGTGAAACACGTTAGCTGAAATGAAAACTACAGTATCACACTGGTTCAGGAATGCTGTTGCACTTATTTTTAGCAGTTTTGGGGTTTGTGATGCCTTTTCTTTTTTTTGGTTTTGTTTTTGCTTATATTAGCAAAACTGTATACATGCCAGGAAATGGATCTTCTACAGTGTATGTGTTGGTAGAAGGGCAAATGCTTCAACCTGCAGAGGGTGAATTGCAGTGTGTTTAACAATGGTCAATGTCTCTGGTCATTTTGTCATCATAAATTTTACATCAAAGCACCCGTATGATGTCAAGTATTTTGAAAATGTGTGCTACTGTATCTGGGTGCCTGCATTGACTTCCACAAGAACACCTTTACTTGCACCACACCTATTCACTGTGTGAAGATGGCTCTGCAGGTCTGTGAGGTTTAGGACCTTGTTTCAGGTGACTGTGTGTCACAAGGTTGGAAATTATTTATTATCATTCAGCAGAGAAATTTTTAAAAAATTAGGACATTAAAAGACTATGGATTTTTCACCTCATTGTTATGTGAAAGGAAAGAATAACTTTGAAATAAGTCCTGGAACATACTACTGTTAAATTTTTTTGTGAACTGAAAACAGGAGATTTTGCAGGCTCTTAACCCGAAGTTAGCACTTACCACATAAAGTTTCTGAATATCTAAGTCATAAACTGAATGTCTTAAAAGATCATTTTAATTAAGTATCATGACCTTAAAGTCGGTTTTTAGTCCACACAATAACCAAGGTTCTTGGATACACAGACACAGTGGATGTAAAACGAAGGAAAATCCTAAACTGTGTTAATGTGCTGTCTCTCTAGATCTCCTTTTCCATAGTGTTGTGTGCCCATATAGATTGTCTATAGACACCAGAGAAGCTCACTACAGTCATGGGATGGATTGTGGTGGTGCATCTCTTTCCCCCTCCCGTGGCTGCACTCTGATCTGAAAAGTACTCGTTAAGCTTTGGCCTTGGCAAACAGCAGCTTGACTAAGCCTCTCTTGAGCTTATCAGAAGCACTGCCTGTTCCCAGGAACTAACAGGTGTCTGAGGGGGACCTGTTTTTTAACGAACAGCCTTGGAAAATTATTTTTCTTGCCTGAATAACAATCTAAGTGGAATCATATTTTTGTTGCTGAACTTTCAAAGAAAATTACTGATTCAGGTGGCAGCCAGGATAGAAAACTACCATAATTAAAGCCCACTCTTTTGGGACACCCTAAAGAAGGGTCCAAAGTGAGATCTTTTTGAGTGCTTGATTCCCCAAAGATAAGGGGGTAATGTGGATGTCTCAAACACCGATAATCAGATGGCTGTGGAGCCAACCAAGGACTGTTGGAAATAACAGACAAGAATTGTTGGTAATAACCAAGGACTGTTGTTATTAACACGGCCATGAGAAAGATCAAGTTTTGGCTGGAGAAGGGGGGCCAGGCAGAGATAGGGCATTTTTCTGTGACAAACAACCTAACATAGCACAGCGCAAGCGCAGGAATGAGTGGCAGGAAGTGGGCATGGACTATAGGGTGGGATTAAGACCCCCAGAGCCCTCCAACCCATTTCCAGAAGGGTCTGAAAGAACGGACTGCGCATGACAACTAATTTACATAGAAAGTGAGAAACCCATCTTCAGGGCGGGGAAACCTGCCTATAAAATGTCCCGAAGCCCAGGCAGCATCCCCAGAACCCTGGACATCTCATCAACTGGACTACCACAGCTGCCGCGACTCTGAAACCAGGATCAACATCCCATCAAATAGATCGGCGCTGAAACTAGGATCGGCATTCCATCAGCTGGATCGGCACTGAAACCGGGATCGACATCCCGTCACCTGGATTGGCGCTGGAACCAGGGCTGGTAATCTCCTTTCCTCTCTCTTTTTCACTCTTTTCTCCTATTTTTCTTTTTTTAATTCTCTCTTTTTCTCTTTTCCTTTCTTCCTCTTTTTCTTTCTCTTTCTCTCTCTCCTGCTTGCTTTGCTTTGCTTTGCTTTACTTGCTTTCTCTTTTCTTGCTCTCTTGCTTGCTTTCTTCCTTTCATTCATCCCTCTTTTTTATATCTCTCTCTTTTCCTGTTTCTTTTTCCTTTTTTTCTCTTTTGCTCGCTTTAATTCATCTCTGCCTCTTTAATTTCTTTCTTCCCTTTCACCCTATCCCTTTATCTAAAACCCACAGCTGTGTGCTTATATAGTAGGTCAGGGGCTACCACACCAATTTCCATGCCAACTTGCTAATAGAACTTTCTAATTGTTCGAGGACCCTCTGACTTTTGCTGTTCCTTTTGACCAATGGGCATTTACAAATCTTAGGGGTTTCCTTCCCCTTAAGGTTGGGTCATCACAGACACTGTGCTGTTGTCGAAGGGGTGCCTTTGGGATAACACCACTCCACCAGTGATTTCTGGGTAGAGAGTGCTGGGAAGCGTCTGTTAACAGCCAGGAGGGATCGGAGCAGCTGCAAGCCAAGATTGTCTGGGAAATGTCAGTGTTTGACTGCTCCCTGATTGTGCAAAAATTGAGAGAATGGGCAAATTAAAATTGGTATAAGCCTGAGGCTGCATTTAAACTGATGAATGTGGTGTTAAGTGAATGAAAGTTATGGAAGGGGAAAGATAAATCATTTTGGGTGCACTTTTGGAAGCAGCTTTAACCACTGCCCAAAAAGAGAGGTATGCCAACATGCAAGCAAAGGGGCTGCTCATTGCTGAGAGTGATCGTGGAAAGGAGAGCAGGGTGCAGGCAGAAGCTTTGCTTGTTGCTGAGCTCAGTCAGGAAAAGGAGAGCAGGCTGCAGGCAGAGGCATTCCTCACTGCCGAACGTGGCCATATAGCAGGCTGCAGACAGAGCTTCAGGATTTGTGTGAGAGAGAGAAAATCTCGTGGGAGGAATGTCAGGATTTAGAAACCTTCAGTGATGGTGAGGGCCAGAAAACTGTTCCTAAAATTGTGGTCTTTACAGGGGCCAAGATAGCAAAGTTCCAGGAAAAATATAGCAGACTCTCATGGGAATCCAAAACTGAGTGTGTTTGGAGAGTGTCTGTGGTGGTTGGTGATTGAATTGATTGAATGTGGTTTTCTGAGGCAGACGCCCAAGGAGGCCAGGAGTGTTTTTAATGCTGGGTCACCAGAGAGAACTGTGGTCCTTAACTCAGAGAGTTTTCTATTGGGCAGGATGTCTGGATCCTTTAAAGAGGGTTGATCCAGGTGAGGATAGAGACCACAACTACAGATCATGTGGTGGAGAGTGCATAGGAGGCAGCAGGTTTGCAATGGATGGATGAGAGATGGTTGGTTCCAGGACAGCCCTCAGCTGTGTCACTGGTTGCTGATCCAAACGTGACGTGTCTTGTGATCGGAGATTTGACAGACCTGATAAAACATTTTGTGGTACAATTACAAGACCCCTTGAGGTGAGAGTTAACCACAAGGGAATCAGGGAAGATCCTTAATGCGGGGGGAGATAGTTCAGGAGCCAGTTATCTACAGCAACAACAATCAGGAGATTGGAATTGCAGCAGGGAAGCAGACCTCCCAAACAGGAGCAGCAGCGTCCTAGTGTCCCATGGAATGTGTTGTGTGTGGAAGGTGTGCAGCAGGGAATTTCTCAGTAATGATGGGTGAATTATCTGCTGCTGTTCTTGAGAAGGTAATACAGTGCCTGGGGAAAAGGAAAGTTGCACTCCGTTGCCACAGGTGGGATAAACATGTTGACACAGGAACTAGAACTCCACAGTGTCCCAAGGAACTTATCATTCCTGTGGCCCCGCAGGCTGGTGTTGTTATTTGGCAGTTGGGAAATTACTTCTTGCTGTCCTTAGTAAGTGAACAGGGGAACAGCAGTTGGAAACATCTAAGGAGGCTCACCAAAAATAAAACTGACAGAAAATGAGGTATTAAAGACATCACTGGCTTCTGAGAGGGAGACAGGAGATAAACTGAGAATACAAGCTGATAAACTTATGACTGAGAATGACCATTTTAGGACTCTACTTGCTTTGGCAGAGTGTAAGGAAAGACAATTATCGGGGAATTTGGATAATCATAGTAGAAAGAAACAAGATCTGAGAGAGGAAACAGAAGGGAGGAAAGCAGCTGAATTATTACTGTCATTGAAATTTGAGCAGCTGCAAAAACAGTTGAAGGAACAAAGGAAGAAAGAAACCAAAAATTGGAAGAATAGGTAGAGATGACGCTTAAGCAAGCTCCCAATTCACCTGGCATTACAGATTCCAGTTCAGGCGGCTGATTTGCCAGGGCATTATGTCCACAAGCCAAGTGATATTGAAATCCAGCAAGTGAAATTCTATCAAAGAATACATAATAATGGCCCAAACATTCAGATTGCACGTGGTCCTCATGAACAATTAATAAAATTCCTAGTAGAGACTGGAGCACTACATTCAGTAGTAACACAGTGGGATGCTGAGAAGCTGAGTCTGTGACCCAGGCAGCAAAGAGTTAAAAGCACCAAAGTAAGCAGAGCAAGTGTTATCTGCCAAGCTGCTAAGCTTAATTTATGGCTCCTGCATGAGAAATATGCTGACTACTTGCTTTGCAGTTAAAGATCACAGTGAAAATTTGGATTTCAGTGTTCTGAGCTATATAACCTGGTGTTTGCTGGATGGCAAATGTGGTACTTTGGTTCAAGCATTAACCCCAACCCCAGAAGAAATTCAGAGACTGCAGTGTGCTTGCTCCAGGCAGTGCCTGCACTCTCTGATCCAAGGATTGCTGTGTATCTCAGTCCTGGATGTTTGCTGTGAAGCAAGGTGGGATTTCTGTTGTTCTGGCTGATTTGGTGCCACTAACAGTTGAGGTACCCAATATTGCCAATCCAACACAAAGCAAGCAGATGCTTGAACACTTACAGAGTGGTAACAGATTTGGAGGAAAGAGGTACTATCACTCAGTCACACTCCCCTTTTAATTCTCCTGTTTGGCTGGTGAAAAAGCCAAACTGACAGTTGTGGCTTATGGGTTTATTACAGAAAATTGAATGCCAATACTGTGCCTTTAATCACTGTTGTGCTGTTTTGCAGAACTGGTAACTCAAATTCAGAGAGCATCCTGCTTTGTGGAGGACAATTCTAATTGCAGGAGACCACCCTGCTCCCCAGAAAAGGTGAGGGAAGCAGGAACAGCTGTGCAGGAAGCACTTAGTGAAGTAGAAGACAAGATTTCACCTGAGGAATGTCAAGGCCAAATTGGTCCTGATGGACCAAAGAGATATTTACTATTCAATTCAACTAGGTTCAAAGAGGCAAAACATATTCTGAGTGGAGAAAAGGACTTCTGCCATTAGTCCAAGTTGTTAAACAAACCTGTCTGAGACTCGTACTGTTTTCTCTTCCTAGGAATTGTGTCAACACATCCCTGCTGAAGCTCAAGTTAACCACTGAAGGACAGCTTATCCTCCTCGCAGGTGCAATTATTGTCAGCATGAACCAAACTTGCTTCACACATGAGCAAACTTGACCCACAGAGGGGAGACACTCATTTCTTTTATTTATGCTAAGCAGTAAGATACCCACAGTACATTCTACACCTTAGATGTTTATCAGCTGTGGCAGCAATTATAAAAGAGTTCAAAGCAATTTGTCCTCTGAAATTCAAAAGGTAACCTGGAATAACCCAGCTAAATTTGGAAGGAAATTCCACTGCTGGTGTTAACTAGGTAATTTCTCTTAAGACCTCACTAACAGTAAAGCCACAGGTTTTGTTTCAGCAATAGAAAATCCTTTGGTAAATACCATAAACCCAATCATTGTGCCAGGATTAAATCACAGCAGAAGTATACCCTGTCCCCTGGAGCATGGAGTGTGGCCTGACGGAATGGATGGGAATTCATCCTGAATGAGAACCCCTTGTTATTTTGTACTTGTAGACAGCCTTACTGTAGATACAAGTAATCAATCTAACATTTGTGTTCATTAATTAGTTCAAAGTAAGGGTCACAGTTTTAATTATTGAGCTCTGGTTACCTCTTCCTATTGCTGAAATCTGACTACATTTTGTTGCCAGTCTAACAACCTGTTCCTTGTTGGAGTGATCCTCATGTTGGTAAAGAAGCTGCCACAAGACAAGCTAAGACAGCTGTTGAAGCAAGAACAAGACAAGGGAAAAAAGATTTTGACTCTGTTCATCATGATGTGAAAGGCATCCACTGAGTGATGGAACAAGTGAACATAGACGGGGAACCCCAATGGTGGGCCATTTCTTTTGAGTCACTGCCAACAGTAGTGGGGATTTTTAACAAAATGTTGCACCTTTTGCTTGTCTTCTTAATGTTAATCATTTTGCTTTTCATTTTGGTGATCGGTTTGCACATTATGTAGAATTATAGATTACCCCCAACGCTTAGAGACAGCTTAGAGATTGTATTTGTCCCTCTATTCTTCTGTCCCTCTCCCTCTCTCTCTTCTTTTTCCGTTTCCATGGATCACCACATCCATACCAAAGTTTGAGCCATAGGGTGTAGTGTAGAGGCACCCACCAGTTTGCTGTTCCAGTACAGAACGTGCCATTTTTTTTTCAGAAGGCGACAGTGATGGGCCTCAGGGCGCTGAGGCTAAAGCTTATGGGTTGAGTTTCCTGCAGCCAGTTCCCATCAGATGCTGTTTCGTCAAGGCTCTCTGACCCTGCCAGGTCTCCCAGAATCAGGGAGTAGTTGTGGGGGTTATCAGGTGCGCAGTGCTCCGCATGGACACGCACCCGGCACATGGAGCAGCTGTGGGATGAGCAGTTGGTAAGCCCAGCACACGTGCATTGCAGCAGCTCCAGCACCTTCTCCTCCTGCATCACGGACATCCAGATGATGTTGTGCGCACGGAGCTTGCTGCTGCCCAGGCTGGTCCATCAGATTTCCTGCTGAATTCCACATTTCTCCTTTCCCAGCATCATATCCCACAGAGGTTCGTTGTAGAATTCCAGGAAACTGGAAGAAAAATCTTCCCATCTGGCCTTAGGTGAAGATGCGTGTCTGTCCAGGGTCACCTGGATGAGCAGCTGAATCTTCTGGTAAGCTGTGGGTGGGAACACATTGAAGCTGAAGTTGTAGTGGAGCTCTGGGCTCCACTCCCAACCCACGTGGGACTCCTTTGGGCCACTTCAGCAGTAGTGTCCGGGTCTCTTGGAGGGTGAAGTGCAGGTGCTGCAGCCCCTGCTGCCACTCAGACTCCTTTGGAACCCCTGGCAGCAGAACACAGGGATATTCCTCTTGAGATCCTGGATAAGGTTTTAGAAGCGCCACTCTTTCTGCTCTTCCAGGAGGGTTTTCTGGGACATTTCCAGGACCCAGAGCCTAGCCACATGGTCCACATGAATCCACAGATGCTCTTTCATCTGGCTCAGGCGGGCCTTCATGATTCTCAGCTGCTCCTTCAGCACCCACTCCCAGCCTTTGGCCCCATCATGCTCCCACCACCACTGCTCCTCTTCCTACAGCCACCACTTTTCATCGGCCAAAACCTCAGTCTTTCACCGGCTCTGCTCCATCTCCGTCTGAAATTCCGACAGCTCCAACTCTATGGACCGCACCCAGAGACTGAAGTCGTTCCCCTGGCATTCCTGCCCCTGTTTCTCCCTCTGGAGCCCCTCCAGGCACTGCCACATCTCCCAGTTCCTGGTCTCCTACCCCCGCTTCTCCATCTCCGGGTCCCGGAGCCATCCACAGACCCTCCAGAGGAACCCTCACAAATCGCCAGTTTGGCTCTGCAAGTCCCAGAGGGCTCGATGGAGGGTGCCAGAAAGGAGAAGAATTAGAACAGAATTAGAGCAGAATTAGAGCAGTCTGAAGGCAGCCGTTCATACAGATGTTTTCTAAATTTTAGTAACAGGCCATGTTTTTTAATATGGGACCCAGCAGCCTTACTGCTCTGTCAGATAAACTGGTGGTAAGTAGCCATGCTGAAACAACTCCACATCTGCCCGACTGCGAACATCTTGACTTGCAAAATGTGCACAAATTGTCTACTTGGAAACATTTTGTGTAAACTGAATATAAGGGAGGGAGTGTCTTTACCATATGAGCAAGAAACTGTTCTAAGAAGAGAACCCATGCTGTTACGTCATGTTAGGTACTGCCTGCCATTTATTTACCTCCTTGCTGGCAAATATTCACTCATCCAGTTGAACACATGACTTTGTGTTCACATCAAAAATTTCTCTGTTTAAGCATTTTTTCCACATAAATATCTTTTCCACTGCAAGAATGTCAAATATGCCTTTGTAACTATATATATATATATATATATGTACATTCTTTATTTCTGCAAGTGCATTGTGAGAAAAAACTTTGAAGATAGTCTGGGTAAGCAGGTTGCATTGCAGTTAAAAGTGAGGCCCCCAGATGAATTTAGACTGTTAACTTGCCTTAAAAAACAGAGGTTCCTTTTTTTCCCTCATTATTTTAGCAATCCAAACTTATGAGTCTGGCCTTTTCAAAGAGGGAGGACTTGCAGCAATTGCAGCATTTTTTTCTTCTGCTGTCTGTGGAAGTAGAAGTTGTGTAAAAAGAGTGAGTTGAGTTTGTTTCCAAGTGACCTCTGTGGTGGTCTACCTCCACCCTAGGCTGGACTGTGACCTGACAAATGCTCATTAGGCTTATAGAAATAAGCAATTACCCAATATTAGGGGATGTGACTTTAATTATTCAGCTCCTGTCACAATACAGTAATTACTAGAATCTACCTACACATACTATTGAGATTCACTGCCCAACCCCTTCGGGATGAACCGTGCACTAGTGAAAAAATTACTGCAGCAAGATGACCTGTGTCGACTGCTGGAATGCGTCCGAAGCAATGGACACAGAACCCTAATCACTGTTCATTGCGGTACAGAAATGACACATAGCACAGAAATGATCGCAGAAAGAGTGATGAGAAATGGAGACCACCACTAGTGGGACATTTGATTTGGGTAGTCATCAACTGCAACAGGAATTCAAGGCACAATGTTGCACTTTATTGGAATTTTTCTGGTTTATGTTGTATTATTCTTGTTGTTGAATATAGTTCTGTATATTAGAGTGTGTATACTAGCTAGATACATAACGCTGTGGCACAGACCTCCTCACTTATAATGTTGTTTTATCACGTTCAAAGCAATCTTAAAAAAACTTTATTTAGGTAACCGGGTCAAGAATTTCCATCCGTTTAAAACTGGAGCACGATAAATCTTTGTTTATAGGCACAGAGGCAAGAGGTGACCAGACCACCAATCTGTCAGTTCCCAGGAATGTGACTGTCTAATGAGCTCCAGTTTGTTAACTAACAGCCTTGGAAATCTATCTTTCTGGCCTGAAAAGCAGCCCAGATGGGACAACATCTTTATTACTGAACTTTCAAAGAAAGTTACCAAGCTGAATTGGGGCCAGGATGGAAAATTACTAGGATTGAAGCCCATTCTCTTTGACATTATAAACATCGGTCCAAAGTGAGACCCTCTGAGCTCTCCTGGACCACAGGGGACTGTGCCCAGCCCCTCCCTCTGAGTGAGGCCTCTCAGAGCCAGAGAACTTTCAAGCTTGCCAAATTTGGAGGACAAAAAACAATGGCGAATCCCCACTCCTCAAGGCTCAACCCTGAGCCCACTGAAAAGATGCAAAGGCATTCAAAGTGACTACTTAACTGAATTAAAGGGGATTTTTTCACAGGTATACCTTGAACAGGCTTTTAATATTTGTGTGCATACAAATGTGAAAATGCTGGAGCAAATGTACAAGCACTGTTGTTCTAGCTTCTTAAGTATTTTAGATTTGTAAGTTAGGCCTGTGAGTAAGTTACTACTGTGTTATAGTAAATTCTATATGAATACATTGCTAAGTAGTTTAAGTTAAATTATCTACTACATGCTGTTACATGTTAAGTACTGTTAAGGTTAAGTGCTGTTAAGTTTCAGTTCTGTTAAGTGCTGTTAGTTTTAAGTGCTGTTAAGTTTAATTTCTGTTAAGTTTGTTATTAAATTTAAGTGATGTTAGGTTTATGTTCTGTTAATTTTAAGTTCTTTCATGTTTAAGTTCTGTTACATTTAAGTTCTGTTACGTTTAAGTTCTGTTAAGTTTACGTGATGTTAAGGTTAATTTCTGTTAAGGTTAAGTTCTTTTAAGTTTAATTTCTGTTAAGTTTAAGTGTTGTTAAGTTTAAGCAAAGCTAAGTTTAAGTGATGTTAATTTTAAGCTCTGTTAAGTTTAAGTTCTGTAAAATTTAAGTGATAAGGTTAAGTTGTGTAAAGTTTAAGTAATGTTAAGGTTAATTCGTGTTAAGTTTAAGTGTTGTTAAGTTTAAGCAAAGTTAAGTGAAGTTAATTTTAAGTTCTGCTAAGTTTAAGTTCTGTAAAGTTTAAGTGATGTTAGGGTTAAGTTCTGTTAAGTTTAAGTGATGCTAAGGTTAAGTACTGCTGGGTATTTGGCATAAACTGTTGGCCCAGTCTGGGCCCAGTTTAATATGGGGATATACTCTGACCCTTGTGACCCAACACAAGGGGCTTGCACATTTCTTTTCATCCTTACCCCTTCCTATCCTTTTCTCTTCCCATTCCCTTCCACACCCCCTCCCCATCCTCCCACCCCCGTCACCCACCCTCCCCTGCCCCTTGCTAGCCTTCGCATAGGTAGTTTTTAGATTGATTTTGGATTTTTCTTTGCTTTTTCTCTCTGCTTTAACCATCTAGTAGGCTGTAGAGCAAACATTGCCAACATGCTTTCTCATCCTTTCACTTGAATAATAAACCTGCTTTAGCAAATACTTTTGCTGGTGATTCTTTAAGTGACCTTAAAACACTCATTTGCGACAACCTGTAAAGAGCTGGTAGGGGAGTGGCTTGGGACATGCTCCCCACTGGTATCCACGGCCTGACTTTTGCAATCAAAGATGATTACTGGAAGCTGATGTGCTTGTTGGTGGCCTGAAATAACCTGGACTCCACAGTTCTGTGTCATCAGTGGTGCAGACATCCCAAACCTCCCATTACCCACACTCACATGCATGTACACACACGCACACACGCTCTTAAGACTTTCATCTCATTTTGTCTCGGTGGCTGTCTCTTACTCTGGAAGAGCTCTGCAGATGTCCTGGGCCAAACACAGAGTCATCTCTGACTCCAGCAAGTGTGAAAAATAACTGGTTGTGGCACAAAATATGTCATGTGTGGTGCATGCAACACCATCCTATCTGGAACCGATGAAATGCCCATTTTCCCCCATCCAAGAGTCTCATTTCCCAAAGAAATCTGAATGAGATACAGTCACATTTGGGCAAGTGCAGTGAAGTCTCAGGGGTGATCGAGACAGACAAATGGGTATTACATGCCAAGTTAAACTTGGGCTGTGTATATCAGCAAATTGCTGACATAGCATTACTAATGGCTTTTCACCATTTATTGCAGGTCTCTAAATGGATGAAAAACTATTCTAAGACCTGGAGAATACTTTTATTATTTTAATTAGCTTGCTCCAAAAACATTAAAGTAACTTTCGTAGCTGGTGTACCCTGTCACAGTACTGCAGATACTAGCTAATGCTCATTGCTCCTGTTCACCAGCCTCACAAGCAAAGACACAGGTTTTCCTGTGGAAGAAAAGGCATAAGGTTCTAGAAGGAAGGTCCTAGTATGATATTGAGTCAAGCCAATATCATGCTATCTAGTGGACTTGTTTTCACTCTGAGCAACAATAACTGGCTATGACGTTTTGTCACATTAGCTTTTCATTTACGTAAAAGGGACCAGCTGTCGGTTTATTTCTCTAAAGGAGCCCATAATGGAATTGCTGAAATATTTAAGACATAAATGCACAAAATGCTATTTCAAGCCTTAATATTGATGCATGTCTGCTGCTGAAAATTCCAAGATGTTTCCCAAATGAAAAGTGGGATGAAGATTTGTCAGGCTTGTGAAAACAATTTTTGGAACAGCTCCATTTTTGTTTAGATTTCTGCTCCAGTGACAGATATTGAAGGGATCCTTATGTTTAATAGTAATGCTGGCTCTCGTCCATTTCTTGCTAGCCATGAAATTCACTGCATCTCAGCTGTAAATTCCATGACTGCTATAAGCTACAAGTATTTCTCAGAGTTACTAATCACTTAAATGCCATGCTGCTCTTCCTTGTGCTTTTCACATTAAAATAGAAGACGGAAATAAACAAACCAGTCTCCCGTTATTAAAAAGACTGTGCAGCAAATAAGAATGTTAAATCAGTGAGAAACCTCATTTCTCAAAATGCAATATGTGCAACTCATGCCTGTGATAGAGCCATTTATTGTTCAAACTCCCTTTCATTGAGGGAAAATCGCATTATACGGCAATCTGTGTGCCATCGGAATACATTGCTGTGAGTAATGGCATGTGTATCACTATGTGCATTGTACCATTAGGGTTTTGGGTCACTCCGTACTATTCTACCCACTCCTGATGAAAAAAAACCCCTTGATAAAATATGCCAGTGGGCCAGATTGAATTGTGTTCTGCATGTGACCCCCAAAGGAAAGAAGGTCATGGGGCTGTTCAAGCCTCATTTCTGCACCTTTTAATGAGATTCTGAAAGGGCTGGGGAGGAGGGAAAGACCATTTGTCACTTTGGAAACAAAGGAAGAGGCAGCAGAAACAGAGTCTGAATGCAAATGAGACATTTTCCCACTTGGGACAAGCTGATTTCCATATTAACTATTTTTTCTGTATTTGTCCAAATACATTTCTTTTGTTATTTGGTATTCAGAAGCCAAATGATGACAATAAGTCACATTTTCTAAGGAAATACTGAGGATGAACCTACTCAGTTTAATTATGTTGCACTGCATTTTGACAGTCATATCTTTAAACAAAACTGTAATCTGTCAGACCTGATGACCTGTACTCAGTGTGTGCTTTGTCTCTTACTTTGCCATCACACAGCGAAGAAAGGCAGACAAGGTGAGAAGAAAATATAAAAGTATTTATTTAAATCCTTTTTATGTCACTGAAATTAGGCAGAGTACTATTCTGGTATGTAGATAACACACATTATTTACATAAAGAACTTAAAGAATAAGGAAATCTAAGCATGCAGATACAGTTTCAGATCCTTTTAAAAGTGCAACTTTCTGAACTGAAATTCTGAGGAATTTCTGAGCTTTGCTAGTGGTGTCTGGGCTCTCCTTGGTTGATTCCACAAGAATCTGATGAAAAGAAGACTAAGGGGGGGATGTTATCCATATGTATAAATACCTGATGGGAGGGAGTAAAGAAGTTCCCGTCAGACTGTGTGGTGAAGGGGAAGAGCCAACAAGCGTGAAACAAAGTACAAGAAAATGCATTTAAACAGAGGGGGAAGACTGTTTTATTAGGAAAGTGGTTAAACACTAGAACAGTGCCAGAGAGTTTGTGGAGCCTTCATCCTTGGAGGCATTCAAGCCGTGACATCGATGTGGTCCTGGGTAACCTGCTTTAGCTGGCCAGTGTCTGCACAGGACTTTGGACTCAATGACCTCCAGAGGTGCCTTCCAACAACTGCAATTTTGTGTGATTCTGTGCTCAATTCAAGCCACCCTTCTGGAGCCATGTCTTGATCACAATCTCGTGGCAAAGAACCCTTTGCCAGTCAAGGGCATGGTTTTTCCATCACTTTCCCAGTCCCTGCTTGGTGTAGTGCTTTCCAAGTGCCTAGCAAGCCTCAGCCATGAGAGAGCCATCCGAACAGCACTGATGTACCAGGACCTACATAGAGTACGCTGATTTATTCACCCCTTGTTAGAATCTGTTTTCTTTTTATCCCAGCTTTAAGTCTGGCTTTTGCCCTTCAAAACAGGTGTTGGAGGGATCAGACATCATCAAAGTGTCCACAGCATTCAGCAGTGTGACCCAGACCTCTCCTGTCCTCAGAAATGAGTGGTGGAGCTAGCAGTGGTAAGATTAATGTTTGGCACTTGGTTTACACCTTCCCTGCTGTTAGTTCTTCTGAATACACTCAATACAGAGGTTGTATAGTCCTTCAAAACCCTCCCCCTCTCCCCTGGCACCTTCTTCACTTACTGTTGTCAGCTTTTTCCAGTCAGAAATGATAAGGAGTTATAGAACTATATGAACAGACAGATTGTTTTCTCAGTCATGCAAATGTTGACATTGTTTTCATTCCCCTTTAGCTTCCAAATCTGTGGATTTGTCCTTATCCTTAGCAATTAGAACATCTTTCCTGAGGCAAACAAAAGGAAAATAATACAATAATAAAATGAGAGTGCTTGCATCTGCCTGATGTTATCTTGACACCAGATGATGACAGATACATTAAACAATAAAAGACCTTCATTGAAATACAGACTTGGAGGGAAGGAGGCAACTCAAAGGAGAAAAAAAATATCTCTGCTCACTGTGGTTTGATAATAATTATAGCAAAATTAATTACTCGCCCTTCACAGGAGCTGAGCAATTATACCACTTAGATCTTCCAAGTCCTGTATGTTTATTTATTGCTAAATTAATTAAATACAGATGGTTTATGACTTTGTTACCTTAGTGCAGTCACACTAAAAAAAAAATCCTACTGGCACACAAATGAAACACCTGGAAATTTTGGATGTGAGTGTTGTGGTGTTAACCACTAGCCATCATTATCCTCTGTTCTACCTGGATGACACACTTCAGGCTAACAGTGGGGGAAAGCGACGTCTGTCTTCCTTTCACCCAGTGCTATAAATACTTTCAAAGAATCAGTGTGGCAAAGCAGCCTGAGATAACGCCGGTGCTGCAAGGATTTCTGGCACTAACTCTCTGTCTGGGGCTAAATTGTGACGTTACGAGAAATACTGCAGGAAATACAGGAGTGAGGCACCACCGAAAGAGATGAGACTTGATCACACTGGATGCACAGCACCATCGTGCAAGGAGATTCTGGTATGAATAAACCCAGGGCTGAAGCTGCCAAGTTTTCCAGGTGGTATTGGCAGCTTAATCTGTAACGAGTTAGACAAGACATTGAGAAGGCATGATAGACAGCAGCAGGCATCGAAATCTCAGAGGTAAGCTGCCGTCTGCTTGGTTTTCAGAGAAGGGTGACACCCACAGACGTTAAAAAGGAAAACAACTACTGCAAACATGAATGTGTTATAAGACATTAATATCCTCCTTTCCCACACTGCAAAATCATCTCTGCAATTGAAATACTGCAAAACTACATTTAAAAAGACAAGGATCCTGATCAGTTCCTGCCTGACAGTTTCCTTTGGTCAATTTTCCTTTTAATTAGGAACAGCTATACCTCCTGTGTTTCATCTCCGCCCTGTGTATTCACAAACTATCTTTCATAAAATTAATAGGAAATTGCAGTAGTCCAACATCTCAAAAGATGCTGTCTCCACCATTCTGAGAAGGGCTGTTTAATAAATTTCTCTCAGAAACCATTGATCAGGAGGAGATTTTTGCTGAGGCAGCATCTCTGTTTCATAAAAATGGAGCAAGCCCTTCTGGGTCTCTTAAAAGCAAGTATGCTCAGCCAGGCTTTAATTACCTCTGATAAGCTCTTTAGCAAACTGCGAGGTTTTTTAAATCTCTATCTGAGGGACTCAGAAGATTATGTTCTTTGCTAATAACAGGTATTAGTGCAGAGTTAGGGAAGAGCAGTACTTTTCTATTCTCAATTTTCAGATTATTACCATAATTACAAAAGCTCAGGCGCACTGTAAGAGACATGCACAATGCTCTCAAGAAAGTAGAGAAAATGAAAAAGTGAAATCTGCCCTCCTGCCTTCCACTGTTAGGGCAGAGAACCTCATAGGGTGATATTTCCTCAAGAGTTTCCAACTATCAGGTCTTCCAGTCTGTACAGGTATCTGTGTGGCTGATGTCAGTGAATTTTTAAGTGCACTAGTGCATAATTTTTTTATCAATGTGCAGGTATTTTGCACGCAGCAAGGCTGTAGAAGATGAATGTGAGGCCCTCAAAAGCTAAGAAATATCTGGCTTAGGGTTGCCCCATTAGCAACAGCAGTTCAGCTCTGATAACCATGGCTCATGGGCAGTGCCTGGGGGTACTTTGACCCAGACACAGGTACAGCATAAAGGATTGGGCCTCGGACACCTTCCCTTCCTCGCCTGCCCCTGTAATCCTGACATCCTCTGACAAGGGCATAGTGTAAGTGCAGGAATGGAGTGTCTATCCCAGGTGGGTAGAATCACCACATGGAATCTATCCTCTCAAGTCAAGCCTGTAAAAATGTCTTTGTAGCATCACAGAATCACAGAATCATTTAGGTGGGAAAAGACCCTTAGAATAATCGAGTCCAACTGTTTACCCAGCACTCCCAAGCCTGCGATTAAACCATGTCCCTAAATGCTACAACTACTGGAGCTCGATTTTTTGACTCAACCTTCTAATGCCTTGATTTGTCTCTGTGACACTGTCAGAGTTCCTTATATCTCTTCAAAATTTTCTGTCACCCCTGGACTCCAAAGGCAGTCCTTCAATGACTGATTTGTTTGCCTCTTGAGTAAGGTACCACTCTCCTGTCAGATGTCATAAGCTTTTCATCCCCATGTGTTTTTACCGTCCATCTTTCTCCCGTCTGTTGCCTAGATTTCTTGATTTTTCTATTGGCAGGTATATACACACACGAACAGATGCATCTTATTCTGTTCTCTGAGGACAGAAAAGCCACTGGCCCATGTCTGTGTGTCTCATGCATCAATACCTGAGTGCATATAGATTCTCAGATGCCAAATCTTTCAAAGCCTGTAATTTTCTACTGGCAATAAAACACACCTTTAATTTCTGTTTCATGTTTCATGTCCGAACTTCCTGAATTCTTTTTGTGATTAATATGGTTTAATTTTTCAACTACTTAGGACTCTAATTTACTCACACAATTTTACCTAGAGTTTCATTTTCTTCCTACATTCTAGTAAAAAAATCAGAAAATAGTGGTATTTATAAAATAACTTACACTGGTCTATCTTCTTCGGGTGTCCATCTAAGAGTGGGCAAGAGTTAGTTCAGAAGAAATTTTTTTTTGTTTGTCATTTAATATGTTGATTTCTCAGTTTGCTAAAGACACACAACACAATTAACACCCTTCAGTGTCATTAAGCCCCTGAGAGTACTGCCAAAAGGCATCATTTTGTATCCAAAAGGCATTCAAGACTGATGGTTTCTGGGGAGGAAATTGTTAAATAATGGGTCAGAATATGTATTTGTTTATTGTTTCTCCTTCTCTAGTTTTCTTCCAGCTTTGTCCAGTATAAACTTCTCCAGAGGCTGCCACAAGATGTTATTGTAAATACACATTTTAGTGACACTGACTCTGCCTGCAGGAGCAGCTAAGGTGACTGGACAACAGTCACATGAAAAAGAGCAACAATTATGAATTCATTATTCTTCTACAGCCATGCACACAGTGAATTAGCTGTGGTAATGCACAGTAAAAATTGATGTTACATCAGCTTTCTGGGTCACCCGAGAAGAAATGGATCCTCCCCTTAAAAAAAGAAACCACAGATGGGTGTTCCTCAACAGACTATTTATCACTTTCAGCAGAAGCTTGAATTCACTGAAAGGTTTGCGGGACATTTCTCACCCTTTGGCAACTTTTGGAATCTGAAATCTATCTATCTTTCGCATCTATTGATGAATGAGAAATTACCATGCCCTAAAGAGGAGATAAAGCAATACCTGAGCATATTTACTTGTTTTCTGCCAACAGTTGCAGATGTGGACCCCTTCAGATTCCTTGAAAAAAAAGAATATAATTTCTGCAAAAATGAAGAGTACCTCCTTTCCATTGTCTTAACCTCAGAACATATATAACATCGTCTGTACCTTCCTGTAAGATGGTCTGAATAGGGAACAATATGGAAATCAAAAGAACTGTGGATAGATAGGCAGAACAGAACTAACAGCTGAGTTTTACCATTTGCATACCTAGCAGGAAAGAAAGTATTTATATCTATTTATACTCTTTGGGCATTATTTTACCTCTCGTGTGGGTGTAGTAAGACCTTGGAATCAGAAACTACTTGAGTAAAAGTGCAACCATCCATTTACTAAGATGAGATGCTGTTTGATTTTGTACTCACGTGCTGCCTTACATTAGGGATTTTTGTTCAGAATTGTTGGATGCATCAAATTACTAATAATACGAAATTAAAAATACTCACTCCAAGGCCTCAATACTGGATAAGAGACAACCTGAAAATATATCTCTATAGCTGACTAGAACAAGATGCAGAAAATTTTTTAAAGAATGAGTGTTTTGTTTAGGTTTTCCTAAAGCCTTTTTTTAATGTACTAAATCATCTGTAACAAGCAATTTCAGAGGCAGCTTCTGAAGTAATCCAGCTGATATAAATAAAACAAGCACAGATTTTATTCTATGGACACTCAGGTAGTGAAGGGAAGTGCCAGCTTTAAATGCATTCAGAGCACTCTGGTGATTATTTTCATCCAGGCTTTAAAAGCCAGGCTGCATAACCTGTCCGTTTCACTGGTAGGTGACAGTGGATTCCGAGGAGGAAATTGTTTTCAGAACCACAACTGGTGATTTCAGAATAAAAGCTGCCTTCAGAGTAAAAGATACAATTTTTTTATTGGAGAATATTTTCTCAAAAAAGAAGCTACAGGCACCAAACTCCCACAGGAATCACAGTTGACTATCTACAACCTGCCTGTACCTAAAGTGTGTTTTCCAAACTCAGAAACTGCAGGGCAGGAGGCAGCACGGAGCACGACTTCAGGCCTGGTGTTTGCTAATATCATCCATCAGCTGTGTCCTCAGCAACCTTGAGCTGTGAGACATCTCTTGGCACGAGCAGCATATCCAGGCACCATCCTGGGCTGAGCTGGCAGAGCACAAAGAATAAAATATATATATATATGATGTTCATCTGTATGTCCACACAGTCAGTATTTTCTCCTGAAGGAGGATGTTACTCAGCTATACAATGGTTTTAGGAAGACACTAAACTTTGAACCCATAAAGCAAAACAAACCCCAAAGCACAGCATGATATAAATTATTCTCTCTGGTTTTGAACTGATGTCTTGAAGCGGCTACCTAAAAACAGAGACTAGACAACAATAAGAGAATAAAAGTAGGTATTTATTTGAACGGCCTTCAAAGATACACCCTGGGCAGTCAAAAGGCTACATCCAAGATGGACTCTGGGTCATGAGTTCTTCACAGTTTTGTAAGTTTGGTCCATTTCCATATCAGGGTTAATTCTCCAATTATGACCCCAGTTAATGATGTAATTACCCCAAGTTTGCCCCTCTTCAGAGGCTTTCAGTTTACACATTTTGGGCCCTGGGACAATGGAAGTGTCCTTGGAGAGCAAACTTAGAGAGGTTTTGCTATGTCTAACTAGCACAAGAGAACAGTAGCTAACAGGCCACACGAAACTTCAGAGCTACACACTAGGCAGTACAGGACTTGAAAAATAGAAAAGTTAAAACCTAAGGCATCAGTACTAAGATGACAAGTTGTATGACCACACTTAATATGGTGTGATTTTCCATTGTTCAATATTCTTATATCTAAAAATAAATGCAGGGCTCCTGGTAGAAGTGCTCTGTGGAGGGTTAACCTTGTTAACCTGCCTGCCAAGTGCTCATACAGCCACTCTCTGATTCCCGCTCCTTAATAGGACAGGAGGAGAAAATAAGATGAAATAGCTCAAGGAAATCACTCACTAATTACCATCAAAGGCAAAACAAATTTGAATCGGGGACAGTTAATTTATTGCCAAGCAAAACAGATTTTGATGGTGAGAAATTTAATGTATTTAAATAGTGCATTTAATCTATAAGGTTCTTCCGAAAAAGTATCCGTCTTTTTAGTGACTGCTCTGTGTTGGAAGAAAAGAATAGAATAGAATAGAATAGAATAGAATAGAATAGAATAGAATAG